>NW_008628412.1:49694-57606 GCF_000691845.1 Merops nubicus | reverse complement strand
TATTCTGCCCAGCTCACACAGCTCTTCTATCCAAGGCTAACTTTGAGACAGACATTCATGGCTTGGTCCTTCACACCACCTTAGATCACTTGCACATGATCTGAGAGCAGAGGGAGGAAGCTGGCTCATGGTCTGCCTGTTAATGGTAATATCCTTCCTAGCTGGGCAAGCAGTCAGCAAAAGACACCCACACCCCTGCTCTGCCTAATATGCACAGATGTGGTACGTGTCTGTGTATAGCTTCTTCATCCTTAATTTTAAAGTTATTATTTTCTGCTGTTTTACCAGACTAGGTGTGTGGGGGTATTGCAGACCTATACTTGCCCCCCAGCCTGACTTTCTGGTGGAACTGCAGAACAACTGCCCATTTACAGCCACGTAAGGAGACCAGGTTCTTCAAGCATTGGCTGATGGGTGGTTAAGCGATGAATGGTAGGCAAGATTTTGTGCATATCACTACCACGATTTGCACAGCAGACCAGTTCTTCATCCTCCATTGCAGTTCCATGGCTTTACCCCGGCCCAGCTGGGGTGCTGAGCTGCTCTGCTCCATCCTGCCTGCAGGTGGGGACTGAAAACTAGGTTTTGAAGATGCAGATACACTGTGTGCTGCAGCTCGCTTCCAGAAGGCAATTACTCATCCTCTGCAAGCCAGGCTCTGCCTCCTCCTGAGACCTGCATTTCTTGGAGAAGGGTGCACAGTGTTTAAAGAGCAGCAGTCCTTCCCCTTCTGCTGACTTCCCGTGTCCTCTGCTGAAAAACAGAAACCTGAAGGGCCAGCAATAGATATAATTTTTCAGTGCAGACTGCTGTAAGAAATTCACTGGGATATGTGTCACTACATGCAAATACACACATACACAGGTGCATTTAGTATGTTCTGTTTTATGTATCTAATAGAAAACGCTAGATAAACAAAGCCATGGCCAAAGTGTCTTTCATGTCACCTACGCTGGAGCATCAATCAGCAGGGGAAGGCAGCCTTGGCAAGTCTGCCTTTGATTCTCTGGGAGCAGGTTATTTGGACTGTGGATGGTCCAGTTTGCTTTTATGACACTGAGAGTCAGCAGTGGCTGCTGTGCACCACACGCCTTAGGTGAGGTACAGAGCTGTGTGACTGTGGTTATGCCTATTCCCAGGCTGGCTCAGCTTTGGAGATAATGTGCCAGTGCACAGCCAAGCTGCTTCAGCGGCTCTGCCTAGAGATGTCTAGGTTTCACCAGGGCAGGCCAGAGCAGTGCTGCAGCACTCTGCACCCCTGCAGCAAGTGTTTCACTTTGGTTGGAGCAAATCTAGATGTTTGTATTCCAGACAGTGCTGCAATCTTCCATGATATGTAAGAATTGCTTGTTGTTTTGGAGAGAGTCAATGCAAAGGACTCAGCATCAGATTTCAGGCTTTTATATTATTTGTAAAATGCTTGAAGCATCAAGTAGCCCAGTACTCTGCTGGGGGTGCTTCCCCCTGCACTGTAATAAACCAGACAGAGAAGCCAATTTCTCTGCCAGGTGTTATATGAAATTCTGTCTGCCCTGAAATCAGAGGTTTATGTTTGATTTCCATGCAGCTGAACTTTCATTTTTATTTCATAGGGAGTTTACTCTGATTTATATGATTAAGATTTTTATAAAGCTTATTATTCTTGTAAGAATACACTTTTTGCCCCTTGAAAAGCTTTCTAACCATGGAGGGACAGGCATACCTACAAATTTTATTGCTAAGATGAGGGTGGTTCTGTGACTGGAAACAGTAATATCAATAGACAGGGAGGAAACCATGATAGCCTTATGCTGCCCTGCATCCCAATCGGAAGAGCCTAGAGAGCAAATGCATGAATGAGGACATGCTCAGAAAACATGCACACCTCCAATTTTAGCAGCCCAGTACAACTTCCATGTGGAGAGCGAGGTGTGTGAAGGAGGTTAATTCAATTCTGATTTTTTTTTTCTCTGTCTTGAGTTGGCCTTTATGTCTTCCTGTTCCCAGATTTTCAGACTGAAGGCTTATAAACACTGCTTGTTTATACTTGCAGATCTTTGGCATATAAAAAAAATAAATCAGATGCATACAAGTCTTTTTGTGTTCATGGTAAAGAAGACCACAGAATGAGTGGCACTGGACCTTTGCCTCAGGTTTCACAAAGATGTGCTACAGAGCAGTGGTGTTAGGATGCTGGAGCTGCAGCTGCCCTCAGGTTCCCTAGCAGGACAGAAACCCCACACTTATAATTGGTTCTCTGAGGCTGTGAGTTTGGCTCTGCAACAGGCCACATGTGCCTGTGCTGCAGGACACACGTCTCTGAACTCCAGTGGTGTCGGCCGTCCTCACCCCAGGGGACTGGTGTTACAGAAGGGCCCTGCTGGGACACAGGCTGCCACAGTTTCTCACAGTTGTGCTCCTGCTCTTGTGACTCACCCCAGAGCCTCTTCCTTCCCTTCCTATCTCCTGGTTGTCTCTGAGTTCCCACCTGCATCACCCGTGCTGCGATTTACAAGCTTAACAGTGTCTTTTGTTAAATATTGAAACCTTTTCCATCATTTTGTTAGGTTTTACAGGTTCCTGAGAGACTGAATTTCCAAAGCATTTTTTTTGTTGAATAGCCCAAGCTTTAAGTCCCAGCTGTCTCTTGAACTTGTAGTCTCACTCTGCCAGCAGTTACATCCTTTGATCATCAAAATTTCTATTATGCTACTTGATTAAAGGTATTCAGAACTCAAGGTGAGAGCAGACAGAGATTTACATTTGAAGTGATTTATTAACTTGCCATAATTTCAGGTCGTGCTAGTTTCAGAATATTGTTAGTCCTTAACTTCTGTCTCTTTGTGCTATCCAGTAATAGACAACCAGCGTTAGTTTAATTCAGAGGGGTTCTGCTTCCTTGAAGGAAATATTATAAGGAAATAAAAGTTCTGTAGTTGTTAAAAAGAATTAGGAAAAAAAAAAGTCCTTTTGAATTCCCATTCTCAAAATCCCTAGGCTACAGGCACAGCTGATTAAGATATCACCTAGGTAAGAAATAATTACATCTAGCACGTCCCAACTCATATAGTATGGTTTATGTAACCCACTTAGTGCCAACAGAATCTCAAACTGAGCTGTGAATGTTACAAATATATTGTAACTACAGTTATTGGTTGGCAGTGCTACCATCTCCTTTTCCTTATAATAGTAAAAAACCTGGATGGATTAATTCTAAAATAGACATAGTTTGTTGATGGTGCTCAGCATATAATGACCAAAATATCCTACTTTTCTATCAGTGTGGTGCAAGAGGGATAACAGATTTAATCACTTTGTTTGTTAACCAGCCACTAACTGTCCTTCAGAAAACCGAGGAAGTTAAACAGTATTTTGGGATTCAGGCATGGTACAGGTGGTGCTTGCTAAGCACTCTCACCTCGTCGTTTTCACACGGGGCACCTTTTCTTTCCTTGAGAGTAGAATAATCATTTGATATACATAAATACAACTGCAAGGTTAACCAAAGAAAACCGATATCAAATGCAAAATTCAGGTTTCATAATAGAAGCAAGAATGATTGCAGTATGAAGGAGCTTCAGGCCTCAGTGTGCCTACAAAGACAGTACTGGCAAACCAGTACTCTGCCTGAGCAGGGCTGCTTGCATGGCTGTCAGGATGTGTTCTTGTAAGCCTGTGTGTGCACGTATAGATCTTCTTTGCCATGCCCTGTTTGAGCTAGAAAGTTCTGCTTTATTTTCTGGTCCTCGCCAATCATACCACATGTGCAACAAGGCAGAAAATACTTCTGCTTCTATGTCCCCAAAGGAAGGAGGGAGTACCCAGGTATTGATTTCCTCCATATTCTGTAAGGACCTGCTCCTATTTCCTTGAAAGACCTGGGCTTAGATTTTTAAAATACCTGGTACTCTTTTAAAACAGAAAAAAAAAAATAAAAAATCACAAGGACAATTTATAGGGGACAAAACAGACCAAACAAATCATTCAGGAGGTCTGCAAAAATGCACAGTAAACAAGTCTGAGGTAGTTAGAGTTGGGATGGTGGACTGTGTGTCAGGGACAGATGTGTTGATAGGTTCTAGGTAGAAGCACCTGAAAGAAATGACCCACACAGGAATTGCACCCTGAGGGAAACTGTGTGCATGGTTTGTTAGAAACACGCACGTTTCTCCATCAGCTGTACACCAAACCCTGAACTGCTGTCTCTAGACACCTGAACGCACATCACGGTGGAAAGCAGCAGCAGCTCATTGGGAAGAGGGTGTAGGGTTTGTGATGCAAATGTGAACTTCAGGAAGAAAGACTTTAAGTTACCAACATGACATCTTTGCAGACACATTAGTAATGACCTGCTAGTTAGATGCACTGTGAGATATTCATTCTTATAAACCCGTGACATCCACAGTTACTCACTTTTGTGTTACTTTCTGAGCATTGCACGTATGTTCTGGGGCAGCCGCAGGCAGGGACCGTGCAGGCTCCGCAGGGTGGCCGTAACACAGTGGGAGTTTCGGTGTCAGCAGGACTCCCTGGGTAGGAGGGTCCTGATTCTCAGAAAAGCCTGGTCACCTTCCTGCCTCGTTAGAGGCAGTGGAAATCCTCTAGGTTGCCCTGAATTGGTAGATCTGCAGCTCAGCTACCTCCTAACTGCCTGTGGGGCTGAGTCCCTTTGTCAGCTGTGGACACCTGAGTGTAGATGTTGCACCCAGATAATATAACTAGCAGCTCCAGTGGAACCCTCAAGGTTTCCCTGCTTACCTCCTTCATGCAGCCTGATCCTGTAGATAGGCTCAGGACATGTCTGAAATTGAAGGCATGTGGGAACGTGTTAGTAAGGAGTTATCTATCCTGACTTCAGAAATTGAGACATCAGACATGACTCAGAGCTAGTAACCCTGCATACTCTTTCCAGTCAATGGAAAGATTTAGATGCTTCTGTAGGACAACTAATTTCATCCTAAAGGCGTTAGACAAGTCTCTTTCTAAAGGTGCCTATTGGTCCCCTTTGCAAAAAGCTTAGAATGAGTAACAGTAATGTAGATACCTAAACTTGGATGAGGCAAATCCTGCATTCGTATCCCATTGGTGTCTGGAGCAGGGACTGAAATTGGGATACTAACATTCATCTTCCTAACCACTGGGTTACTGTGTGTTCTAAGTCTCACTTGCTCGGTATTGTACAAATGTTGACAGGGAGTGAGGGCTTGGCTCAGATCCGTAATGACTAGTTGTGCATCTGAGCACTGCAACAGGACCGAGTCATGCAGCAAAGCTGGGGCAGAAAGCACATGAGCACACACATTGCTCTTAAAACCCTCGTTGCCTTTACCCAGTGACATAGTGACAGGCAACCTTTTAGAGATGGCTGCTGGGCTGCAGCATCAGAATGTGGCAACTAGGAAACCCAGTGTCAGAGCTCTTTCTCTGCTGGAGGTGATGGAGGAACTGCTGCAGATATGCAGCAGTACTGCTCATGTGTAGAGTCCTTAACCAAGGGAGATGGTGCTGGAGTAATTTCTCTTTTCTTCCTTTGATATTGGTCTTGCAAGGTCCATGGCAACCTTTTGTAACCCCTTGCTACCTTGTTTGTGCTGTTACCCTGTGCAGGATACTTCATGTTACATTTTTTTGCCATGCCCTAAAAACAGGTGCCTCCCAGCTTTTGAGGTCACTTTCCTTTTGGGCCCACTAATTACTAATTTGTGCTTTGTGTTTGTGACCTTGGGACCCCAGTGTCAGCCTGTTCCTGTAATTCACCTTTGAGGAGTTCCTGTGCTGCCATCCTACATTTGTGCTTTCAGAGGCCCTTGCTATACAGTATAGACACTGGGTGGGTACCAGCCTGGAGGAGGAGATTTCCTCTCTGACAGAGACTCGGTGTGTGACTGTTTTTTTAGAGCTTGATTTTTTTCTCATACTATTTTAGTAAGTTTCTGTAGTTGTAGTTTTCTTTACTGTTTATGGATTATATACATTGTGTTACTTAGGCTATTGGTCAGTCTATGTAATGGTGCTACTGTGATTTGAGTTCTTATGACTTGGTAGTTTCTTCTGTGTCAGTTTTATTCTGTGTCTTCATGCCCTGATTTCATTAGACGTCATAAAATATCTGGTAGTTCCCTAAGGTTACATACTTACAAGGTAGTTTACAATATTTTTTAAAAATGGTGGGATATTAGCCATTTGTAAGAGTTCTATGACTATGTATATTGTTTATGACTAGAAGGACAAAATTGTCTCCTCTTAAAGTGTTATGTTTATTATGCTAGTGAATCACTTTTCTACTGAAAGACCTTAGTAGAAAAAGATGATATTTGCATTTTCTATTAATGCTTACTGCTAAACCTCAGAAGATCAACACTGCGTTATAGAGTCTATTTTCTCTTGCCTATCAATACTTCTTTATATAGAGTAGAAGAGCTGCCTGCTTCTTTCTGCTTTGGACTCATGTGTGGACATGTGCACACGCTGTGTTGAGGGACACAGAGCAACATCAGCAGCAGCCCACTTACCTAACTTTCTCCCCACCTTTCCCACACAGCAGCTCTGACCACCCTTGTGTCCTACAAAAGCTGGCCATGGATGGCTTTTCAACACACAAAAACTGTCTCTAACTGCAAGAAAAGGGAGTAAGAGATGCCATTAAAATGAGTGGATCAATTCATACTTCATATTTCACATGCTGCAACTGCCCATTTGCTTTTTTATCTATTACTTCAATACAATCTTTTATAAAAAAGATGTAATAGTTCCTTACTGTCCCTCAGGCTATGCTGGTTCCTGTGCTTGGTAGCTTGATGTGAGAGTAATTGCTACTGCTGTATAGTGGCAGGTCATACCACCCTGCTTTGGCGTATGGGGCCCATTTATTCCATCTGAGCCTGCAATGTTTACGTGGCCAGTCCTGGATCAGAGGTCCCCAACCACTTTTGTGTTGGCTGGATCACCAGGAGGCAATCCAGACCCAGATGGTGAAAATCAGCATCTGATTCTCTAGGGTAGTTTGCCCCGGGCAAATCTAGTTTTGGGCTGATGGTGGCAGAGTAGTATGCTGCTGTGCATGTTATTTACTGTGTCCTCCTGGTGTGAGGAAAATGCCTGAAATGAACGGGGAAATCAGGGAAGATTTGCCACTAGGTTGGTCCATCACTTACTCCCTTTGGACTTCGGCAGCTACATAAGCAATGGGAGCTGCTGGGTCCTGTAGAGCAGAGCGTGGACACCTAAGCAGGAAGTTGTGACAAAAAGCTGAGAGCTCTGGTGGCACCCAGGCCCAACGCACTTGGCGCCTTGTCACCTCCGGTCCCATTGCGGAGGTGCTTGCTGGCATTTTGCTGTAGCTAATGAAGCTCAGAGCTGCTAGTGCTCATAAGTGTGGCTGAAATATGAATAATTTCTATGTAAATTGCAGAACACTTTAACAATAAGTCTTAAAAACACTACCTATTGATTTCTTCTTAATTTATTTCAAAGCCATTTAGTCTGGGAAGGAGCTGCTAATCAAATAACATAATGGACCTAGAAAACTGTGAAGTAGAGACCTACTTGTTAACCTCAGGGGACCGAAGGTATGGAGGGGATTGATTCAGGCTGCATTTGCATTTGTATGCCAGCATGGAAAACATTAAATATAAAGAGAACAGGATGTGAGATGAGAGCAGGACAGAGGCTGCTTGAGAAGTCTTCCCACAGAGACTGAGGCTGCTGATCCTCTGGAGATGCTTTAAGAGCATAGCCTGTGGCTGGGCTCTTCCAGTTCTGCTGGATGTGGAGCCTATCTTGTATTGGGCTGTGAAGTCAGGGCAGAAGCACTGCTGGAGCTGCCCCTCTCAGGTAGAGTGCCTTGCTATAAATCACCACTGCAAATGCATAAACAGCCACATTAAGGAGGCTGGACGCCCCAAAACAGCGTCTCAGGATAAACACTTGTGGT
>NW_008628412.1:41275-49663 GCF_000691845.1 Merops nubicus | reverse complement strand
AGTTGTTGCTCCTTGACATGAGGCTAGTTTGGGGGGTTTGTGCTGCTGGATGCTAGTTGCTGGAAGGTGTAACAATGTAGGACTTGGTGCCTGGGCATGCAGTACCGTTCATGCAGCCCTGTGGCCCATGGCTGTGACCTCCTCTTAGCCAGATGCCATGCAGAACGGCTCTCCATCCTGCTCATCCTGCTCCTGTGTGCAGGGGTGATGCTCCAGTGCTGGTGTGCAAGCCACATGGGAAGGTGCCTCCAAACAAGCTTTGCAGCTGCTGCAGCTGCTGTGGCATAGTGGCACTCGGGGTGTGTCCCTAGCAGCAACTACCCCATAAAGCTGTGCAGTAGCAAGGATGCAGGAGACAAGAGCCATTCAGGAGGAGGCACATGCTTGCATTCATCTTCCCTGGGGTGATACAAGAGAATAGTCAATCAGCATTGTTTGTGATGTTGGAGGTTTGAGAGGTACTCTGAAATATTCTGCACTAACACATTACAGTGCTCTGTGTTGCCTGCTGGGCTGATATTTTAAAAACTTTGTGAGTGAGGGAAGTGTTAATTGGAGTAGGTGTTTTGTACATGGTGAGCTTTGAGGACTATGTGGGGAAAGGTCTGATTTTCTTCCTGAATTAAACAGGTACCTGAATGTAGCTTTTTGTACTTGCTGGTTTAGAGGCAGGGCAAACAGTTTTCTGGTTTATGAATTGCTGTTCTTTAAATACTTCATTTAAAGCCCTTGGCATAGTTTTTAATCACTTTGGGAAAGTACAAACACCACAGAATCACAGAATGTTAGGGGTTGGAAGGGACCTCTGGAGATCATCGAGTCCAACCCCAGAATTAATTAATTTCATACATACGTATGAATAGAAACTTCAGAGCCATGGGCAGCCCTGCTCCCTAGTGTTGGCAGGAGAGGGTCTTTTGGACTCGCTTGATTGCCTGTTGGCTTTTGCCACTTCTGAGCAAAGGGCAATCTGGGAAACAAAACCTAATTTTTTTTGTAGAGTATTAGAAAAGCAGTAAGAAAATTCAGGTGGCTTTGGAGGCAGCAATGACCCCAATTTACTGATAGAAGAAGGATAGAAGTGTGCCTGCCAGTGCCCTTGTCTCACACTTTCTGGGGCTTCTTCTGTAGCTGTGGCTTTGCAGTTACTCAGAACCTTTCTTCCAATTTACACCTCCACTGGGGCTCTCACTGTAGGTCTGGATTTGGCTTTCGTGTTGTAGTTACTCCTCCCACTGCTTTCACATCTACAGCATCTTTGTGTGGGTAACAGTGCTGTCTCTTGGTGGTGCACGTTAGTCCTGGAGCACAGAGGTAAAGAGAAGCATCACAGGGGCCGGATTCCCAATCTTCCTACTTTGCTGGGAAGTAATTGCTGGTGCTGGGCTGGTGCTAGGCTGTTACTGTGGTGCCAGCACTCTGCTGAGGCCACTCAACACGGCTGCAGCCTCAGGAGAAACTGGAGGATGAGTCTGTGTCAGAAGAGCCCATCAGCCCCTCAGAGAGGACAGTGTCCTCCCATCTGGCACCATCCCTCTCCTTGTGTTTGATCAGGCCTTTTGCTTAAATACATGAATTGTTTTTCAGAATTGTGATCACTAAATATCCTTTCTTCCTGTCCCTCAAACTTGCAGTGCTTTGATGCAGCATTTTTCATGTTTAATAGGTCATCTCTTTTCATTTTTAAGCTTTAAGATGTTGAAAACAGATCAGGTCAGCAAGTGTTCACATCACAGAAAACCCTGCCACTTCTCTTTCTTGTTGCGCCCTTTCTTTCTTATTTATTTTTCAGCTTAAATATCTTCTACCTTTAAAACACACCAGTTCATCTGTGGAGGAATGATAACTTTCTGGATCAGGCTGCATATTTATCCTTTTTTTTTTTTTTTTTTTTTCTTTTTCCCCCTGAGAGGGACATCCAGCCATCTCAGACATGGATATCTGGGAAGCTCCTGAGTGGGAAGGGAAGGTGGTGCTCCAAGCCCTGGTGTGCACGAGTTGGAGCAGTTATTTGTGCACTGGTATTCCCCCAGCTGCTTAAAAGAGATTTATTTGTTTCTTGTAAGCAAAACTCTCCTTATCGATTAATTGAACTGGCAGAGTGACTTATTGCCATAAAGGCACTAAAGGCAGGAAAGGACAGAACATTGTTTTTAGATTGACTGTAATTCAGAGATACTGCTTATGTTGCTGTGTCTTGACAATGTATTTTAAAAAATAAATTGTTCTGAGCTTAGGTATGGAGATAAATCTGTGATCATGTCATTGCTGTTAAAAATACTGAGAAAAAGATTCTGGGACCCTAAAGGCTGGAGCGAGCGTGCCTGTGCTGGCTGCACAAGGGTGATGCTCTGCACAGAGCCTACAGGTTCTTTTTCAGGCAGTGGGGAGAGGATTTTGCTCCAAGGGAGAGGCCAGTCCTGGGTGCTGAGCAGGGGACCTGGGCTGTCCAGCGAGCGGTTTGGGGCACAGGTGACATCCGAGTCCTGTCCCCTCCCAAAGCTGTTTCTGTCCAGACAGTGCACTGGGAGCAACGGCTGATTAAAAAGGCTCACTGCTTGGAGGACAGCTGTGAAGGTAAAGGTGATGTTCACCTCTCATGTGATAGATGGAGAAACAGCCTTGGGAGTCCTTGAGTCTAATAGATGTGGGGGTGGGAGCCGTGTGCGACACAGCCATGGAAATTCTCTCCAAGCCCTCTATTACTCATGCAAGTAGGCAGCTTGCCTTGCCTGTGTGGCCTTTTTAGCAACAATTACAGAAAGTATCCAAGGGGACAAAAGAGGGAAAGGACTCTTTTGGGGACTTACAGAAACGAACTGTGAAGTAAATCCCTAATGAGATCAGTCATACCTGGGCAAGTCCGAAGCCCTCTCTAACTTTGAGCTCATGGCAATGTACCAAGAAACTTTTCCCCTTCACACCAAAGCTTCCCTCCAAGCAAGAAGCATGGAGGTCAACACCCTCATTAGATGAGGTGTACTCTTCTACTTATGCCTCTGCAGTTCTGGCCCCAGGGTTTCTGCTCCAGCAGCAGTACATAAAAAGAGTGTAAGGGTGAAGACAGAGATGTGCCTGTGGCTTTGCCTGCCCTTGCCTTTGTGAAATGAATTTGGAGACTTCCACTAGAGATCATAGCACGCTGCAGCCACAAAACCTGGCCTGAATGCTTCCACCGTTATCAGTACAGACATTTAGCTACAATAGCATTGAAGAAAAAACTTCTCTTTGTACTTGCAAAGGGAGTTACTGGCTGCATGTAGAATTAGTGTGTCTAATCAGTAACTGCTGCTGGTTTCTGGAGGTCAAGGCAGATGACTTGTGTCTGGCTTCAATACAAGGTGTTGGGTATATCTTTATGTTTATAGGACATCCAGGAGTACGTTAATATCTTGTCTAGTGTAACTGGTCAGGTCACCTCTCTGTAGAAGTGTCTAATGTGGAGCAGCAGAGATATGTAAGGTAGCGGTTGAGAGTGGCAAATGCTGTCAGCTGGTGACAGAGGGCCAGAAGGAAAAAAGAAGGAGAGAAAGTTCTGAGGGACAGAATCGGAAAATGGAGAATGGAAGAGTCAATCTACTGAAAGACAGCAGAACTTATCTCAGAGGTAGGATTAAGAACAGGAACAGTGGTGAGCTGTGAAGGAAGAGAAGTGATTCAGGATAGATCTGGTGGTGCTGAGGACACCTGGGAGGTAGAGGCAGCTAAGCATGAGATGTTCACACTCAGCAGAGATGGCACAAATCAGGCTGACGTTGATCTTTGATGAAGATGAGAAATTCTTGGCAATGGTGGTTGGCTGCATGTTCAGGTGGGAGACTGAAAATATCAGGGAAGATCTGAGGCCATGCTTGAACTTCTGCACCAGTCCCTAGCAGGCAGCTAACCACACTGCTGCCAGATTGCTGGCAGTCTTACCAGTGAGGCCAGGGAGTAGAGAGATACAAGGCCTATAGGTGTCCCTCCTTTTTAGAGGAGGGTAGTAGGGGAGGGTAGTGTAGTGAACCCAATGCAGCCTGGGCTCTATTGTACCTAAATGAGGAGTGCTCAGTCCAAAAGCTTTCTGAAAGAGCTTTGGTGAGACCTTGTGAGAGTTGTGAAATTTTCTGCCTTTTTTTATGAAACTTGTTTGGAGATCTGCTCTTCTAGGCTCTGCAGTTTGTGTGGACCTCCTAAAGCTACTGAGCAGAGAACTAGAGACCCAGAGCTAGCACTTGCCAGTGATTAAGGGCTGCACCAACATCTGCCTGTAGAGTTCTAACAAAACTCCTTCCCAGATGTACATCATTGATGACATGAAGACAAGCTTATTTACACCGATACATTGGAGTTTAGAGCAGAAAATCTGCATCAAAATAATCATCCAATTACCAGTGTTATTGCATAGGTATGAACGAGTAGATAAAAAGGGGTCATAAGCATGGCAATGGAATGGAAATGCTGTAGTACTATGTTTAAAAGAGAAAGGACATGTTATTAACAGAAAAAATTAGATTGGATGAGGCTCTACATCTTCATCACACTTCCCTGTGATACCTCTAGGTCTGAATCAGGCCCATACTCAGATTTCCAACAATGACAATGGTTGCTACTTAAAGAGCAGCAAATATTTTTTGAGTATTAAAGATGCTTCAATTTTTTTATGTGTTTATTGTAATGAAAAATGATGTTATTAGTTCAGCTGGCTGAATTTCTTTATGTGGAACATTAATCTTTTGAAAAACGAGGGTGTGCAGAAACTGACTCTGGGTGTATGAAGGGAAATTATTATTTTTTGAAGAAAATTATATTTTAAGGAAAAAGAAAATATTTACTTTAAAAAATGTCATCAATGTGTGAAAAATATCAGTGGTTTTCCAGCCAGTGTATCTTACAGTGCCTACAGTGTGTAAACTGGTGATTTATTTTTCTTAAATGAAGGTAAGGAACATTTTTCTGTTCTGTTCCATGGGGGATGGATTTGGCCCCAGAAAAGGCTGCCTGTTTACCATGAGTTTTACACCCTCATGATGTTTTCTGAGACACTGTTTCTGTAAAGTAAAATGGAAATCAAATTATGCCCCTTTCACTCAGCTTGTAAACCAGCCTTGCTAGAGGTGCCAGATGCCTTTTGTATATATGGTGTATGCTCAAAAGTTGTGTCTCCGTGCTGCGGTCTCGTCATCCCAGTTCTGTGTCTCTTGGGACTGGAAGGAGAATAAGAGTTCAGGCTTCTCCACTAAGGGAGAGGTTTCTCTGCATCTGCATAGCCTCATACCTCTTAACCTGCCCATATGGAATTTATTTGGTCACCTAAATGAATATTTATAAGTTGTACCCCTCTTTGGAGTAAGAAATCAAAATGGAGCCTTCCCTTTTTTATAATGCAGTAGTTAATTCTACTCATATGCATGTAAAGGACTGTTGCTTGGTGTAGCACTGAAGCCTGTCACTCAAAATTAACACAGACTATGTACAATTGAAAAAAAAAAAAGATTTTTGGATATATATTTTATTTGACAGTGGTTTAGAATATCATACAGTAAACAAGATTTCTGTAAAAGTTAATTTATCCATAGTGGTGCGTTTCATAAAAATAGTTGCTCACTTACAGCCTTTCTGTGACTATTAATACATGGAATTATATTTATAGAGATAGAGCTGTACAGGGTAAATTCACAGCTAACACTACACAGAAATATTATTTGGAATGGGGTTTAGATGATGTGCTGTCTTCACAGGTTATCGATTACAGCCGCATAAAGCAATTACTGCACAAGGAGTAGCTGTGAACTGTGCAAATTAGAGTTTATGCAAGCATAATCTCAACTGTTTTCAGATTTCATTGTTTGCTTTCTTTATACATAAAAATAAGATACTGGGACGTGCATCTACACTACGGAAGCGTTGTCCAAAACCAGATTCAATAAATTAATGACAAATTATATTGGATTCTAGTTCAGGGGATAAAGATTTTTTTTTTTTTCATTAAATAAGAGTTTTATAAACAGCTACATGGGCTTGTGCTTCTTCAGAAATTATAAATGGATTTTTCTTTCTAAAAAAAAAAATTGTTTGAAAGCTGCAAAATCCTTGACTTGAGGCTTTTCAAATAATTGAACAGGAAAAAACATGCCTATAAATTTCTCAGTCCAGTGCAATGTTTGAGACATACAGTAATGTGCTAATTTCTTGGAACAAAGCCAATCTCAATCTAATTTTTCAGCAGAGCATGTAAGGAACTAGGATTGCTAGAGAACATTAGTTTTTAAACATGAATTTTTGACAGTACTTAGCTTTATGATTTTTTTTTTTTAAATTACCAACGTATTATTGCCCAGGGTTTTGTTTTAATTTTGACAGACAAATAAGCATATGCACACTTACAGAGACACACACGCGTCTTTTTAAAACAAGGTAATGACTGATTGACTGAACTCGGAGTTATTTCCTGTGAAGGCAGACTGGAATGTTTACCTGGCACTTAAGGCTTGAAATTCAAAACAGACAAGCACAAAAGATTAAAAAGAAAAAAAAAAAAAAAAGTAGGGAAGAAATGGTAAAATGGAAATATTTCAGATTTACTGAATGAGGACACTGACACTGACAACTGTATTTCAGAAACCAGTCTAATTATTGTTAACATGTGCCTTAGAGGCACCTGCTCTGCCAAACCGAGGGGATGAAAGGTGAGAGTGTCCTAAATAAATGTGGATGGGTATGAAACATAGCACTGTTGACAAGTGAAGCTCTCGTTTTCTGCAGGAGGGAAATGCCTTTCCTTAAGGAAACTGCAGCTTTTTCTCTGTAGCACTCTTTCTTTCGTTGCAAGGGCCTTGCAGACGTCTGGGTTTTGAGCCTGACCAATTGGTTGGTGTGCTACCTTGCAGGATTTGGGGAACCTGTAATAAATCACTTTTGAGAATAATTTGCAAACGCAACTCCACCCTAACTCCTTTCCAATGTACAGAAACATGGTTTGTTCACAAAAATGGCAGTAGAAATGGTATCACAGAAACTAATCCACTGGATTCCCCACTCCTCCTGTAGCGCCCCGTGAACTATGCTACAGGGTATCACGTGGACTATCCCAAAGTGTTAACAGTGGAGACGTGTCATGGGTGTACAGTTCCAAACGATGCTTCAAAGAAACCCTTTAACCCCTGTCTAGATATGTCGAGAACAATTTATTTACAACATTTTAGCTCCATGAAAAGATCCTCTCTCGATTTCAGCTTGCTCCGTGCAGTTTTATTTAAGGCGATGTTCCAGTTTGTGATTGCTCTAACTTTTTCCAGTTTCTTGATACAAAGTTTGAATGAAATCCAAGTCCTTCATGCAGTGGGAAAAAAATGCTAAAGCTACACTGCACTATCCTTCTCTGATGTACTGTCCTTCATATTGTTTTGGTTTCTTCCATAGCTGCCAAAGTCCCTAAAATGGAACTGGGACTTTAGGGTCGATTTTAAATCTCCATGTTGACTATATGTTTTTGAACTTCTTAGATACTGTGCACATTGTCATGGAATTACACACTGATGTTTTCATTCCTCAATGCTTTGTGTGTATGTGTGATAGTTAAAATAAATTAAAGCGAACCAATGTGAGACAAAAACTAAGAAGAATGTTCTACGTCAGTTTGAGACAGTTAGAGGGCAACAGTCCCTTGCTTATCTGCTCATGGCAGAAGTACCAGGCTTCAGGACACTAGGTAGCTTGTCTGAGCCAGGGATTTTCCACGGCCCTGGGGAGACCGTTGCCTTTCGAACTGTGGTGTTGGTGCTGCGCGTGCTGATGGAGTGGAGATGTCCCTTCCTGGGGAACTCGCTGGGTTTCCCGTCAGGGTCCCTCTGGCTGTGGTCCACATCGATTCCAGGTGAGCTGCAGCGGTTGCTACTGTACGTCTTGGTAGCACCTGTATCACACTTGACATGATCGGATGCTGCAGCTGACTTCTCACAGGTATTTGTGGATTTGTGATCTTCTTTTTTGATAAGAGATCCTCCTCTCTTGCTTTCTGGCTTCCTCAGCCTCCCAAACTGTTCATCACTGGTTCCAGCACACATGTGCTCTCTTGCGCCAGCCTCAATTATAATGCTGTGTCCCACCGCTTTGCTTTCTGAGGTGGGCCTGCCACCATCAGTGGTCTTATTTTTGCCTTCTGAATATCCTTTCCAAGACACTTCTTCATGCTTTGACCTGTCTACCTTTTTAGGACTTGCTGACCTTTCTCTTTGTTCTCCTAACCTTTTCTTTTTGTGACCGTTCACCGAAAGCTCCTTTGGTTTCCTTACATCGTGTTCCTTCTTGATATCCCATGTTGGCTCTGGGCTTATCTGGTGAGAAGGGTCAGAGGGTGGGGCTATGTGTGATGAAGATAATGGTGAGATTATGTCATCGAGGGAAAGA
>NW_008628412.1:30407-41244 GCF_000691845.1 Merops nubicus | reverse complement strand
GAGCTACTTCCGGCAGACCTGGGGAGGTGGCAGAGGGAGCACTCCAGGAGTTTGGCTCGTCTGTTGCAACAACAAAGAGAAGGGAGTTAAGGGCGTATTCAGCAGCACAGAGCATTTATTGCATAAGCACAGGCATTCTGAGCAACACCGACACCCAAACCACATACCAAACCACAACCCTTCTGGTTTAGGAATACAAGACTTAAACTCCTCTGTTTTCGGTGAGGCAAAAATCCCAGGGGAGTCAATGTGGAGGAAAACAAAAATAACATCCCCTGTTGTCCCCATCCTGTTCCCCGCCCCTCCTCTCTCTTCCCCTGCCTCCCCCACCACCCCCCAAAAAAAAAGCCCAGGAGAAGCAAGAACCACAGGACTGTTAACTGCAAATGCTGGAAGCCTCAGTCTTTTTTCATACAGAATCCGCTTTCCTCTGCCTACATTAAATTATTCTTAAAATAATAAAGGCACGTACGCATGAAATCAAATTGCCTCTTTTGTAGCCATATAATGGATTTCTTAGCTGGGCAATATCAGTGCTGTCTCTGAGGACAAATGTGAAGGACTTTTTCCCATCTATTAAATGTGTCTCTACAAGCATATAATAATTGACAAGAATTTGTAGCTCAGATAAGGTCATCATTGAATTCTGTCTCATATTTTTTCTAAACAGATATAATATTGCAGTGTTTATAGCCCCACAATTCTTACAGGGTACTTAACAAAGTTCTGCCTTTATATCACAGTGTCAGCCTCTGAGTCTCTTGGCTGTGCATTTTGAATTTCTCCTGGTTACTTAGCCTCAACACAATATGGTTAGATTGTGCAGATGCTGTTTAATTTAGCTAAATAGACGTCTCCTTTGCTGAATCATGATGATTTTTCTAATCCGTTGGTACTAAACAGAGTATTCTGAGATGCCTTTCACTTGCATACATGATCCTCATTTCTTCTGATTATAACTTTCCGGCAGACAACGAATCCATCACGACTAATGACAGCACAACTCCTATTCTTACCCATCTACACAGAGGTTAGAGAAATCACTGAACTCGGCTAATGTCATTCCCTATTTAGCACCATTGCCTAGCTCTGAACAGGATGAGCAATAATCTGTCAGAGATGAAGGACTGTCTCGGGAATCCATGGAAACGAGGCAGAACTCGTGGCAAGAGCTGCATATTTCATGGGGGAGAATATGTAACCTTGTAGCTGAAGAAACAAGCATGGACTTCTGCAGGTCAGGACTAGTATCTCCTAGTGATATCAACTGTCCTTTAAAAGACACATTTATTTTTCTTGGTGCTACGTCTGCTATCAAATTCTCACGAAGATGCACACATCATCTCGTGAAATGGAACAGGCTGACTGCCCAGCCTGGGATCTGCAGCTCGCCTGGCTGAGACGGCACTTTGCCCTTAATAGCTTGATGGAGCGATTGCTGTCTTGCAGATAAAAATAGGGGAGACAATAGTGAGGTGGGTGATGTAAAGGGAGGGAGCTGCACAGTTAGCTGAGGAGCTATTTATTTTCCCAGATGGTGTTTGTCATATGCTTTTGCATAATGAGCATATGTATGGAGAGGATTAGCATTTGAGAGGGGTAGAAAGTACAAGTTCTGTGTAAGACAAATAAACTTTGAGCTGGGAATCTAAACGGGCTGAGGGTCTCAACTGAATTATTTTTTTTAAAAATCACACTTTCCTACCCTCCAGTTAAGGCTGAGTAATGTACCATCTGCTCCCTGCTTGGCACTTGAGCAAGAAAAAATAAAATTAAAGCTCATGCATGTGGAGTGATTAGCTCTTAGAAGCTTGCCTATAAAAAGCATCTACTTAGATGGGTTTGTTCTTTACTTCCACTCTTCAGCACTGCCCCTCCCGGTAGAGGACCACAGGCTGTGTCTGTGGGGGAGGTGCGGACCCCACCCAGGCTCATTTTAGATCTGAAATCCAGAGGATTCCATTTTGGTTAATACTTGAATCAGGGACCATGCATGGGATCCAGCTCCGTCTGCCTGGTTCTCAAAAACCATCCTGAGACTCTGCTGAGCAGCATGAGGCTGCTTGGGTGGACCAGCATGGCTCCTGAGCCAGGGTGAAACAAGCCACCATGGGCCTTGGAAAACTATCTTTGTGCTTTCTATGGCATTGTCACATCTTCCCAGGATAGAGGTGGTGCTGAGTGTTGCCCTGACCAATGTATTTGACTCAACTACAGCCTTCTTTCCAGTTGTTCACGAGACGATGTTTTTCACTGAGTGGCTGCAAAGAGCAGTGGGCCATTACGAGATCTCATGAAAGGCTCTGAGAGCATCTGAAGTTACAGAAATAGCTTGTTCCTTTGGGAAGGATCAGCTGCACACCAGTAAAAACATCAAATGGCCCAGAGAAGCAAGATGTGTAAGACTTGTATCCACAGCTTAAATGGAAGTTTAGCTGTAGGAAAATCCTAGGTGAGCCACTGGCTGCAGTTTGCTCAAAATACTGGCCTTGCTGGGGGGGCACCTATTATATGCTGTTTCCAGGGGCTGGGGAAAAAAGCTGCCATGAAATAAGACATATTCTGTGGCAACACAGTACTTGCAAGACAAAATGACTTTCTATAAGGTTTAAGTACCATCAGTCTGAGGCAGCCAAAACTCAACCTACTTTTTCTTTCAAATGAAATGAAATTATGTAGAAAGTCGTCCTCAGCCTTGGTAGACGTTAATGTCAACAAGCCCTTGTTGCATTATGTCACTGGCTAGTGAGGAGAATACTGATGTGAGGGTATTGCAACTGACTTTCCTCTAATGTTTGAACATTCTGGGAAAATATCAAAATTACTTGAGTAGAGCAAAGTGCAGTAGTTTAAGTAATTTGTTGCTCAAGAAAAAAAAACTTTTAAAGAAAGAGCTGTGTTCAAGCCATAAGGGTTCATCTGGACTTGTTCAACCAGCACAAAAATGATTGCTTTTCCATAACAAATATAAACAGGAGAAAAATGCAAAATTCTATTCTGTAGAGCAACAAAACTAATGATTCCTCTTTATGCTTATTCTGAGGTTATAGGTGCATTTTGGAGACAGTCATGAATATTTCTGAATAGATAGTTTTAATGTAGTTTTAAAGCTTTATATAAAACCTCTATGTTAATTGTGAACATAACCTCCTTTTACTGTTATTGAAAGTATCTCAAAACATTTTGCAAACGTACTAAACCAGATACAGAGCAACAATTGTACTTTTTTTCTCCCTTCATTGTTTTTCAAAAGTATTCATCTCACTGAAGGCAAATAGATGCCCTCCTCCCTTCTTTGAAGGGAAAAAATTCTCCCTTAACCTACTAATTTAGACAAGATAAATGAGCCAGGAGCAGCACTATAATCTGCCACTGTGATGACATTTGATTGGGTGTAATTTAGTAGGTGTTTTCTGGGTGGCTTTTAATTTCCACAAGCTACTGTCATGCAGGTTGGTGGCAATTCTCCATAGGATGTGTAAGAATGACTCACCTACGACCTGTTTCGTGTAACTCCTAGGCAAGGAGTAAACTGCTAACTGAGTAAGAGACACCACAGACACAAGTTCTTCAGTGAGTAGGAGGACAAGTAGGAGATGAACAGAACCATTTTGGAAGAAGACTGACAAGGGGAAAATATCAGAGGCAGAAGTTTTCTGTCTAAAGGCTTGTTTGTTTGAGGTAGAACTGCCATATATGTGAATTGTTTGCTTTGCTACATGAGTTTACACACGTTCAGTGAAGTGGAAATGAGGATACTACTCTCATGTGTCTGCTCCTCTCTTAACTAAGGCCTTGTTTTCTACTGGGATCCAGTGCTTGCTGATGGCTTACATCTGGACCACTAGCAAAAGAAACCTGGCTTTGCTGCTAATGGAGAAGAGAGGTCTGCCTGTCTAACTTTCTGAGCATCACCTAGGTACTAAGCCAGAGGAAAGAGCTCAGCCTGAGCTCAGGAGCTCAGCTTATTTAATTTCCTGCAACACTGGACTGTTTTCTTTACACATTCCTTTTCTAAGATGCTGTCAAATCTAGTCTTGCTGTGCTTATCTGCTTTGGCAAGATCTCAGGTCAAGAGAGGTCACGACATTGGATTTGTGACTATGTTCTCCTTTTGCATCAAAATTGCTTGGTAGTTTATCAAGAATGTTGGATTTTTCATCAGATAAAACTAACCATAAAGTACTTATATTAATTTATTTAATTTGTGATAGTAATGTTAAGAGTAAAAATTATATCGCATTTTATTAAGTACAATAAAATCTCAATGTCTTTTTAATTTCCAAACTTTGAGAACAATGAAAAATATATTAAAGCTTTGAGTAGTCTGAATGAAACATTTCCTGAAATGTCGAAGCTGCTGGGTTTGTATTTTCCCAGAATTATTTTCCTAGGGAGCCAAAGAGTTTTTGATTAGATAAAAAATATGGTGCTTTATTTTTTCCCCCCCCACTTTTTCTCTGAAATTATGTATTGCCAGAAGGTGGCAAACAGTTCTAACAGATACTGCTAATAGCGAAAATGGGACAAAATGTCCCCTGGTGTGTATTCACGAATGTTGGCAGTGCTACACCAGGAATGTATTTGGCTCTTTCTCATTACATCTTGACATGTCTGTGATGTTCCTGATTGCATTGGTCTCCTGCAGCTTGTCTTTAACATTCTCTAAGGAGGGATATTTCAGAATATTTAAAGAATCTTTATTCTTTCATCCTGGAACTTCCACAATGCAGACATACAGCACCCTTTCTCTACTGAAATAAATGATTCTCTGAGGTTTTGATGGTTAGAAAAGCTCTTGGTACCTTCTGTCCATCTGTCAGCCTCTAGCAAATGTGACATGATATGCCACTCTTCCCCCCAGCCTCTCCCAGAAAGTGAGTAGCAACAAGCTCTGCCCCACCTTACAGGCTCCCAGTACTTCTGGCTATAAACTAGCACTCCCTGTTAATTATTCAATAGTGCTATGCAAATGTTTCCTCACAAACTACACTTTGGCTTAAAATTACACTTTGCTGGGTTCCCCTTCCACTGCACTTATCCACATTCAGATTCCTCAGCACCAGGAGCTCTCAGATCCCTCAACACCAATAGCTCTGGAAACAAACACCAGTGGATTTAGGTGCCTTCTGCTCTGATACAGTTCTTTGTCTGGTCAGGCACCACAGGCACATCCAGGTGGGACAGCCTTTTCACCACTAGCACTGCCCTTGTGCCTGCTTTTTAAGCTTGATGGCAGTGTGCTATGGGTGCAAAATGTTGGTTCTATGTACAGAAATTACATACATGCTATACACATTCACAAAACTAAATCCAGGTTATATTCAGTTATTCTAGCATAGAAACTATTTTTCCTTTCCAACACGTGCAGTTAAGTGATCTCTTTAGTACTGTGAAGTCCTGTTTCTGATGCAAGGAAAACCTAATCTACCACCTTGCTATCTTAATGTAACCACTTTCATTATACTGCTTACCTGTTTGTACCCACTGATGTCACAGTGACTCTGAATTTTTACAGTAGCTTTTATAGTAACTTTGCTTAAAAGTGGAAATTTTCTGCTTTCTAATAATCTGGTTTTTTTGGCTTTGCATATTTGTTTTTGAAAAGGTTGAGGATAGTTGGTCAGGGTAGCAAGACTGAGTTAATGAAGTCATGAAAAAATACAAGAAAACAAATGTGCATCTGAGTCCATGCATCTTTTACTTCTGAATGTTGTGCTTGGCATTTTCAGAAAAGCAGAATGATTTATTAAGAAAGGCTGATGTTTGGAGTATAAAACAAAGCCAGGCCTAATCTCTCGGTCATCAAAGTAATTCTGCATTTTTATTTGTTGGTCTAATATTAGAAGAAGGAAGCACTACTACTACAGTGGCAGGAATTCTGTGGATGTCCACAAGAACAGTGCCATTGATACTCTGATGCTCTACTTCTTTTCATGTTGCTAATCATTACTGATGAACAACTATTTAGTTCCTTTGGGTTGATTATATCCATCTTCCATTGTACACTTTACCTAGATATTAAATGGAAGATGCCCCAAATACTTTTACAGCAGAGACAGTATTTATGGAGACCTTGCAAGGGCCATCCGATGAGACTTCGAATGATGTCCTCTCAGGTAAAATTCACTTTCGCTCCCGTTTCTGTATGCTGCATGAAGGTTTGTCACAAAAAGTGCTTTCATGTTCAGAGAGATCTAATTTGAGAATTACTGAATCACACTTCAGAAAGAGTGGATTGTTAGTTACGCTTGGAAGACCAAATCTGCAGAAGCTCAGGAGATGATATTGCTTGGTTTTGGTGCTCAGGGAACAGGGACAGAGGGAAAATTAAACGAGGCAGAGAAGGCAAAAGTGCATATTGCAAGGAAAAATTTAAAAAACCTGTTAGAAAAATGCTGAATATATTCTTGAAACAAGAAAGTCACATACATTGATTTGTGTTGGCTTTAATCTGTAGAAAGTGATACGGATGAAAGGACTTTTCAGTTTTTTATGTAATGGATTCTTTAAATATGGTTAATAAAGAAACATGGGAAGTGAGTGATCTGACTTGCAGATTTCTTGTTCTTATTCTGCACTTTTTCTGATCCTTCACAAACCCAGTGCATTAATTATGGCACTACTTCACCAGTATTTGCAAGCCAATTTTTCTATGCAGAAAAAAAATACCTAAAGTGCAGAATGGGAAAGGAAAATAATAGTCAAGAGCCACATTTAGAAACAGGATATTTTTCATGTCTGAAACAGGTAGATTAATTTAGTAAATCAGTTCGCTAATTTGCTCTAATAGTCCTCTGGCTCTGAATCTTTAGGCCTGATGATTATAAGGACACAATTTATCATTCATTTCAAAACCCATTTTAGCTTGTTCAATAGATACGGATCTAGTAAACAGTCCTATCCATGAATTATTTAAACCAATGATCATGATTGCTAACCTTAGTGAACTTGATACATTTGATTTTTCTTTGAATCAAATGAATCTATCTGCATAAATGTTCCAGGATTATTCACTAATACTGTGAACAGCTGAAATGAGAAGTCGCAGCCTGTCCTTTTATCCTCTGCAGCAAGCTCCTCGTGGCTGCGTCAGTCTGAAGTCTACGGACAGCCTAAG
The DNA here is from genome assembly GCF_000691845.1 of Merops nubicus. Taxonomy (NCBI): domain Eukaryota; kingdom Metazoa; phylum Chordata; class Aves; order Coraciiformes; family Meropidae; genus Merops; species Merops nubicus. Next base: position 34,124 of record NW_008628412.1, on the reverse strand, counting down.
TGCTAGTCCTGAGTGATATTGCTCTAACCATGCATTATCATTCACTAGGTCCTCCAGGCAGTTTGGTACCCATTTTGAAGCAACGAGCGTATCACATATCTATCAGATCAGAGCTACTCAGGCAAAAAAACTCCTCCCTTCAGTAAAGAAGGTTTTATTTTTATTGTGTGGTCAGGCAGTAGAATAGAAGCTGCAGAAACCTCAGCAGTTCTCTTCTAGAGCCAATGCAGAGCTGGAAAATCCACATTGCAAGTTACTCTATAATTAAAAAAAGATAATGACTTTAAAATTAGTTTTTTATTAACAGAATTAAGCCACATTAAGTCATAAAAGGTGTTCATAAATATGTTAATAGAATGTATGCTATTAATGAAAAACATTCTGCAGAGAATGAATAATTTAGGAGTTGGATATTACACACTTAATTAAACTTAAATATTAAAATTATTAATTATCACAGATAAAATGGGCATTAATGGTAGGCATCACATCCTCTCTGGTCAATAAATAGTTGTCAATACTAAAGATATGTAGTTAATGCATAAAATTTATTTAATAAGTGAGGAACTCAGAGCATTTTGACTGTATATGAAATGACCCTAGAAAGTTGTTTCTGACAGGTGCTGAGTCTTGGCAGTTCTCACTTAAGATCTCAGCAGGATTTTAAGCAAAACACATAACTTGGTTTGAACGCATCCTTATTTACAAAGCTCGTGAATAAGTATTCCCACCCTGCTTACAGCAAAAGCTGCAGAATTAGTTTAGTCTCTCTTTGACTAACTGCTTTCAGACTGAAGGCTGCTGGGCACTCAAGATGCAGAGCTGACCCTAGGACCACGCTTGCTGTCAAGGCTGTTGTTGTATCTGATATCTTTTGGATGCTGAGACAATTCTCTGAAAACTGTATACTGAGACGGAAGTGCACGAATAAATGAATGTCACATTGTAATATTCAGCTCCTAATGAGTAAACACAAACTGCGTGTTGTTAGAAAACCCAGATGTTTAAAATTCTGGGTTGCATATGTGTTGCTCAGTAAAATATAACATGCTTTATAATCAAGTTTGTTAAGCATTGGTTAGAAATTGACAGTTATCTCATACTGTCAAAGTCCAAAAAAAAAAGCTTTTCATTTTCTAGAGCTTTTTTGCAAGCTAGGATTAACGAGCTATGAGAAATGTGACAGGGGCCACGAGGTCTGATAACCTCTCCCTGCGGCCAGGGCACACAGCATCGGCTGGGAATTGTACCATGGGATGGCAGAGTCAGAAGGGCAGAGGCAGGACTGACTGCAAGGTTCTCTATGGACAAAGCTTGCCTTCTCCTCTCTAATGGCTGGAATAACACTTTTATTGCCTTCTCCTCTCTAATACTTTTCTTGCCTTCTCCTCTATAGTGGTTGGAATAACAGTTTTTTATGTCGCTCCCTATGTGGCCATTTAGACTCATCAAATTTCTGATGCCAATGATGAGAGTCATAAGAGGTTCTGTTACTTTAATTTAGTCTTGGGTGTCACAGCATCAGGCGTCTGGGAAGGCTTTTCTGATACAGACTGATTGTCTCTTGTACTTTTGTATCAGTTTTGTACTTCCATGGCTGTGCTTTTGTCCCTAAAAGAGCTGACAGCTGTTTATACATTCTTTTGAGCAACACCAGGTTTTACACCTGGATAACCACAGATCAATTAAAAGATCACATAAATAACTCAAAGCCATTGTATCTCAAGTTCAGGTGACATTCCTAGAGATGGAGACTGTTGAAAGGTACGAAGATAAAACGCTCTTGCTCATGGCAAGCCAGAGGAGGGCGCAAAATATTTTCTGGGTCCTTCTAAAGAGTATGATGTTTGAATTCTTCAAATCAGTATTTACTTAAAAATGTAGACAAGTGGCTCTGCTTTCCTACAGGGAAATACGCACTGTTGCAGAAAACTGACTGTCCTGAAGAGATTGTCAAGCATTGGAACAGGCTGCCCAGGGAAGTGGTTGAGTCAGCATCATGGGGGTATTTAAAAGATGTAGGCATGGTGCTTAGGGAAATGGTTTAGTGGTGGACTTGGCAGTGTTAAGTTAATGGTGGGACTTGATGATCTTAAGGATTTTCTCCAACCAAATGATTCTGTGATTCTATGTAGAACAATTTTTAGGTCCCTTGGAGTCTAGCCATTGAAGCAGTTGCTGCACAACCTTCATGCTGAGAATTACTGGTCCACAATGGTTTGTTCCTTCACACTCTTCCCTTTCATATGTAGCTCTATATTGGAAGGAGACCATCACAGATGCGTAGGGAAGTTAACTGATTAAGAACAAGTTGGAGGGATACAGGCTTACAATTAATTTGGGGCCCATTGCAAATGTGTAGATGAGAAGGATTGCAAAATGAGCGGCAGGAGGGGGATTTTATGGGATGTTGTGCTGCAACAGTGGAAGACTGGATGTAATGCTATAGCAAACTGAAAAGACACAGTAAGTGTTATAATTAACTTATTCCAGTAAGAGTTACTGAATTCCCCTTTTTTCCATCTATCTGGACTACAAGAAGAAAGGAAACACTGATGCTGTGGAGACAGGGGCATGGCTGCATTCTTTCAGGCCCTGTATTTTGTGTGCTTATCCTCTAATATTGTCAACTGGATGGAAATGTAGGCAGTCACAAAAAAAAAGTTAGAATAAAATTTATGGGTAGGACTTTTCCCTTCTTTGTCTGGTAAATCTGCTTGCCAGTTCAGGAGAACAAAACCAAGGATAATGTTTGTTCATCTGTTTTATTCACTGTAGTTTAGCTGTAATTATCTACAATTTACAGCATATTAGTAAATCTACTCCAGAATATTGTATTATAATAATTAAGCCTTAGTAATAAGAGAACTTGCTCAACAGCCTTATTATTAAATCTTTACTCAGATGGGGGGGACACTGCCAGTTTTGGTGTGGATTATAATGCATGTGGATTAGTGAGATTCTGCTTTAATAATAATACTCAGTAGTCAACTAGGAATTTTAATCTTTAAAGTGCTTTTCAAGCATTAAATAATTAATCCCCATAACGCTCCCATGAGATAGGCAAGCAAATATTTCTATCCCTGTTATACAGCTGGAGGAAGCATGGGCTAGAGAACTCAGCTGGACTGGCTAAAGCCACTGGGAGTGTAATTGCCAAAGCAATGTTTAGGACTATGGAAGAGTCTCAGTATTCTTGCATTTAAAAATAAGGAAAGGGTGTCTTTTCCATGAAAGCTCAAAATCATTGCCTCAAAACTGTAAATATCTTTCTATGTGTTCCTCTTTCTTTCAAAACTGTGTTTTCTATTTCTGTATCAAGGGATACCTATGTAAAAGGTCTGTATCTTTTAAAATAGAAATTCGCTGCAAGACAGAAATAACTACACACACCCACATATACATACACATACACTGTTATTTAACAGAATGATGTTCTACTTTCTTGCCAGCTGCTACATATTTATTAAATACTAAAGACATTTTTGTAAAGCAAATTTTAATATTCAGTTTTGTCCTTGAATAGTTTTTACCCATAGCAGTAAAACAGCTAGAACCTTTGGGAGCCCATATTCAAATTGCCTGATGGTTTTAGGCCGATTTTATTAACTAGTATATTGATTCAATTAGTTAGCCTTTTTTTTTTTTCTTTTAAACATACCACAGGTTCCTAAAATTAAGTTGGTATTACTAGAAATAAGGAGGTGGTATTGGAAA
>NW_008628412.1:0-30376 GCF_000691845.1 Merops nubicus | reverse complement strand
GGAATATGAATGAATGTTTGCAGTTTCACCAAGGTGGTCACAGAAGGAAAGGACACTTTTCCAAAATGACTATTGATTTTTACACTCACATCAGGTGAATGTTATATGAGCCACTTCCAAATTTCAAATAACACCCAACCTCAGTTCTAGATAGTTATAAAATAAGCATTACAAATAGGATTAATTGTTTTACCTGATCAGTACTCTGAACAGGTAGGAGTATCTGGCTTAAACGTACAGGCCAAGATACTTCAGCCATTTATTAGACAAACAAAAGCTTCAGACATACTAATAGCCTTAAAGAACTAGAAAAAATCCAGTTTGTAGCTGATTGGAGATTTTTGAAGGATTTAGCTTTATTCAAACAACAAAAACTCAGTATAAGCTCCCAGACTTTCATCTGTTTTTTCCATGTATAAATGGTCACTAGTAAGTGCTACCCAACCCACAGTGCAAGGAAGCACAGACGTGTGTCACTCCATCTGGATGTACTTTCTAAACAACCCTCTAGTGCCTGCATCTCTCCTGTGCTACATCTAACTTCAAGTAAGCCTGCTGATCATCTTCCACAGCTGATTATTTATACAAAATGGAACAATTCCTGTGGGAAAAATGTGGTGTCATAACAGACTGCACTACGACGTTTTGGTAGGGGCCTTTCCTAAGGCATGCTAAAATATCAGTGTTCTACGTCAGGAAATTTGACTTACATCCTTGGTCAGTGCTCCAGTGAATGGTAGCACAGCCACAATTTTGGTTGGGAAAAGCCCCATTACAAAACCGGTTCTTTAGGAAAATCCTTTCCCTCAAAACTCTTTCATTAAAAATACATGAAATGGAAACATTTCATACACACATGAACACATATTTTCATTTGACCTGATATTACTTTTTAACCAATCAAATATTTTGGTTTTGGTGTTGACCCAAATTAAATTGCTTTTGATTTTCTGGACAGATTTTACTGAGAAAAAAAATTTGTCTAACACTTCCTGCCAAATAAATAATCAGAACCATTCACAGCTGAGTGACTGCAAAACTAACTTTAGCTGTATTTATAGAGGATTTAATTTTCTACTTATTTCTGGAGAAAAGACTTCTTTCCTGTGCCTGTTATGCTATAAGAGAAAAATAAAGATAATGCATAGGAATTTGTGGTTATAAATATATAACACTTGTGGTGGAACTGCAGTCACTGTAATTCCTATGCTTGACAACTGCACTTGCAAAATGGCCCTAATGTCAGTCAGGATTTTTGACCTTATGAACTACTTGGAGTGAAGAACAAAGCAGAAGTAAGGTGAGATTGACTGCAAGGAACAGTGCAATTCAGATTGCTACATGATAAAGGAAACTCTTTGTTGCTAGTATGCCTCTGATGGTGACATATATGCTTGAACTACATGGGTATGACTTTCAAATAGCCTCTACATGTGTCCAGCTCTGCACTAGCAAGGTATAGGGACATGCCCGTGTTCAAAAAATTCTTATTTATAGACACAAATTGGAAATAAGATATAACAGGAAACACATGCAAGCCATCTATTATCTTAGCTGTATTTCCATACACAAGACTGATAGATTAAACACAACTTAGTGTCTGGGTGTTGGGGGCAGGAATTCTGAGGGCATCAAACTGGAGGAGCTGCTTGAAGCTCAAAGGCTTGGAGGATGCCTTTAGCTATAACTCCCTTTCTATTTCCAATCTGTCTACTTTAATAGTGTGAGGCTGTCCTTATAATTTTAGCAAATATATTACATTGTACAAAGTCAACAGCAGACAGACTGAACGCATCTGGACACTTCTCTGTTTTCTTAGAGGACAATAATCAATTAAAAATAGGAAAAAGTTTTTATTTTCGTTTGTTTTCCAGGCATCATTTCTGGACCATGACTCTGTATTACAGATTTTACGTATCTGAACAAGCTGTGCAGTTGGATCTGATTTATGAAGATAATAATTTGAAATCAAGTGCAAAGTGCTGTGTGTAAATTCAGCATAGCCACTAGGTTTAAAAAATTAGTATTATCTTACAGCATGTTCCAAAAAGTCTTCAATTCTACATTAGTTATTTCTTCAAGAGGCTGCATATAAATATGGCTTGAGATCAACATCTAATTTCCACCTTTCCATTACTAACATTTTTGCAAGCCAAGTACCATATGTAAGGACAGGCAAAATTACAGCTTTGGTTCTCAAAAGTTTAAGATTTTTTTTTCTGAAATTCTTTTGTAATGAGAAAAAGTGGATATATAGAAGACCTCTGGCTGTGTTTCTTGCACTAGCAGCACTGTAACATGAAGAATCAATTATCAAGAATATTAAAAGACATTTGGTGCATAGCTGCTTTGATGTCTAAGATAATCAGTTATGAAAGAAAAGTCAAATACTGTAGTTACTATTAAGCAAGCTAGCATATAAGAAAAAGCTGGAAAAGACTCTATTCACAGTTTTGAGAAATAGAAACATATTAGAGAAAGATAATATACATGCAGAGTTTACAAACCGTGTCTTTAGGGTGGCCCAATAAGTAGAAATATGGGGACCCATGCTTGTCACTTTTCATGCACATGGAGAGACTGGAAGGTACCATTCCTAAAGGAAGGGGAGGAACAGCCTAGGACCAATCATTAGAATTAACAGAACCAGTGACATACAGATATGGTACGATTGTTAGAACAGAGAATTCTTAGTAAGTTTAGAACAACTGAGCAAAAAGCTTATATGTAGCAGGAAAGAAGTATTTCTGTAAAGCTAAGACAAATAAGCATGCTCTAAGTCTAAGTATTAGTAGATGTCTGAAACTACTGTGCATATATCTTCAGGACGTAGATTCACCTGGACTCTGGATGTGGAATACATCTTGAGGTGCTTTCTGAAGGAGTCATAACAATCAAACGCAATGGGTTTAATGCATTTCAGAACTGTGCCAATTTATTTGTATGAAAAATCCTTGTATTGGTGTCAACTCTGACATTTTCTGGCTTTGTTGGTGGGGTAGTGCTGAAACAGGAGCCAAGACTTTCTTCAAGGCCCCTCAGAAATGACTTACTGCTAAATAACTTGTAGTTTTTATCTGTTAACTGACAATGATTTTGTTTATACTGAAATTTTACTTTTTGCATGCAGAACTCTTCCTTCCTTAAGTAGCCAAAACTGAATCTAAACTCTACTCCTGTAAAATTACCTGAATCTCATGAACCCACAAGGGTGAGTTTTGTACATAATTTAGCATTGTGCGAAGCAACAGAGATTCCAAAAATGTACAGTGTGACCCCAGGGCATGGCTTCTAATGAAGTCAAACAAGGGAGGGGAGACAGGGGAAGAACAACCATTGTGTAAATCTGCAAAACGGCAGTCAGCCTCATGACACAGATTCCTTGTTCACCAAACCTCAGTGATTCTGCTCCTTGTGGCTTTGTGTGTGTTAGCATCATAGTGTGACCTAGCATGCTCAGGGACAGATCCAGATATCCAAGACAGGGCAATGGAAAAATTTTCCAAAATCTGTATGAATGAGCTGGAGTGTCTAAAACACAAACCTTTCTGCAGGAGCTCTTAAGCAACTTGTAACGACGTTAAAAACTACCCAAACTGATAGAAAGTATGACTTTGAAGTCTTACTGTGAAAGCAGGAAGGGAAACGAATGATCTTTCTTCTAGATGTTCCTCACAGGTGAAATTCAATGTTTCTGCTCCCTCTGCAGTGTCAGACAGAAAGCATCTGTGGCAAGACATTGTGCAAGAGGGACAGAGTCCACCTACAAGTGTTGACCATGCCTCAGCCTACTCCACCTTCATGCCCTAATTGCAATTATTTGGTTATAAAGCAAATTGCTTTCAGATACTTACAGGAACTTAGATATTTTAATGTAGCTTTGAGTAATGAAAGCTCCAGTCAGGAAGTCTAGGAGCAGTCAGCCAGAAGAGGCAAACTGCCAGGACTGCTGGATTGAGAATCCCAGGCTTTCATAAGAGCCTTCTTCCACAGATATTTAGAGAAAATTGTGATTGTTGTCAGAGAAAACTGTAGCTTCCTGGGGCTGATCTGTCACTGGAATTAACTTGCCTCTTGCAGAACTCACTGCGGGATGGAGAAGCTGTGATTTATTAGCTTTACTTAATCTTTTCTGTTACTATTTTGGGATTTTGTGAACAGTTTTTTCACATTTTACCTTTAGAGATGCTGCTTCATCCCAATGTTTGGCTGCACAATGTACTTGTCCTTCTCATGGTGTTTATACAGCTATGGCTAAGGCCTGAAATATATGAGCATCTGTAATTAGGCTCCCACAGTGTGAGCAGACAGATTTTTAGGAGTGCTGCACAACTCTGCTGAAGTCAATAATCCCTTTGGTAGAGATTACACTCACATTCCCTCCAGCCAGACTCCCCAGGCATTAAGTTTCAGGATCAGGATTTCCAGCAGTACTTCTAGTCTTTCGTGCAGAGAATTATGATTTCTTACTATGACTTGCTTCTTTGAAGAACAGGACTGGCAGGCTTTTTCCTATGGAACATGGTGCTGATGTTCTTCAGGTTTGGATGAGCTGTGATAATTCACCTTCAGTGTCAGCACAGTTCCTCTGGCTATCCTTATCCTCAGCAGACATGTTCTGAGATGCTGGGTGATAAAACATCTGTTTTCTAAGCTTCTTTTGTTGCGTCCTGCTGTGCAATCAGCTGTCATTTTGGGGCATTAATCGTATTTCTGCCTCTTCCCACATATTCTGATGCTATTCTGCACACTACAAGGAGATTTCTCCCCCTGAAGTGCTCTGGGACCTTTGGCATTTGTTTTCCAGCAAAATCAGCAGCTGGAGTTGAGGTAAATGATGCATTTGCCAGACGCTTTATTTCTTCCCTTAGGTTTGAATGGTACTTCAGCTCAGCCAGAATTTTCTGAGATGTACTTGTAGGGACAGATTTCCAGGTAGCATAAACTGACATAACTCATTTAGGAGATGTACATCCTCCCAGGAGCTTGCTCTTTCTTTCTTCACTGAGTGCTTTCTTCTTTTCAATACACACTCTTTTCTTTTACAGATCACTTTCTTGCCATTGATGATTTTTCCTTAATACTGCTTTTACTGATATCAATCACATCATCATTCAAACACTGATATTTCTTGCACTTAAATATATACTGCCATATTTTGTACTAACAGAGACATTGCTCTGGAATTTAAGAAAACATTTATTCTACTGCACAAGAAAAATCAAAAAGCTGAAGACTGAGAGACAATAATAGGATGGATTTTCGCTGGTTGATTTAGGTTGTTCTTGGTACAATGCTATGAATCTGAATGCCAATACTGTGGGAGAGGTCTTTAAACACAGCATTAGTACAACTGACGTGGGAATTCCATGACCACGTTGCTTGTCAGAGACTGAGAGAGAATACCCAGGAGAGGACCCTGGCACACTTGCTCTGTTTTTATATTTCTCCCTAGGCATCTGTTACACACCACTGTGACAATCCAGATACTAGCTCTGTCCTCCAGCCTTGCATTTTTATACTCAGCTAAGTCTTATTTTCCACTGATGATCTCCAGAGTTGTACCCTAATGTGAATAAGAAATATTTCTGACATGTACTTGTGAAAAAAAGGAAAAGGTTAATTATTTCAGTAAAAAAAAGCTCCAGTTAGTTTGTTACATCTCAGCCATGCAGTTCTGATGGGAAGAAGTGGGAACTACTACATATTGACCAGTTTATCTGCTGTCCTCAGGACCTCTTTATTCTCAAGCTTGCTGTGTTCAGTTTTCTAATATTTGGGAAGGATGTTGTCATTATTTATCATTAATACCCTGACAGACGTTCTTTGTAGCACAGTAATTTACCCTTGAGATCCGGCCTTCTTAACACATGCCCTCTGGTGCCCTCTAGTTTTAATAGTTTCTGTTGGCTAATTTCTGGTTTTAACTTCTTAAGCTGGCTGCTGTTTGCTTTTATGTGCACCTTCTGCTTAGGGTATTTCTCATTGCTTTGGGAAATGACCTAGGGAGGACTTCAGTATCTCTGTTAATTTCAACAGGGATCTTCTTGTTTTTGCTTCCATTCTGCCTGCAGATTGGATACAGCACTAACATCTCTCTGCTTTTGTAAAGCACATATGAACAACTGCAGCTATATGCATGCTATCCTTTGCTGTGGTGCTTTCTGCAGATTGTGTGTACATTACAAAGTCACTCCTGATCACTTTTAATGCTTTTTCAATGCAATAGGACAACAAAGCTTTCAAGCACAGCTCCATAGTTCTCCCACACAGAGCTGTAAGCTGGGGATGCAGCTAGGAGAATGATCTGATTAAACAGCACTTCTGTGTAGCATCTTCTACTTTGCAGTAATCTTCATTTTTACACAACAAATGCTAAGCATTCCAAATGCCTTTCCAAATGGTGAGTGCTGCTTTAAACAGTCCTGTGAAGTCTTGTTTCTGTTAGCACTGTAAACTCTGCCTGGATTTGTAGTGGTTTATCTGTATTTTCTACTCTTGTTCTTCTGGGGAAGGGAAGGCTTTTGCACTTTTACACCTTTCGAGAGATTTGTGTTCCCAAAACAATGCTATTTATACTGAACTTCTCTAACATCTATTTACATTTTCTTATGATTCTGGAATAAGGTGCAGCTTTATAAGAATATCTAAACATAGATATTTATTTTGGATCTCCTGTAACCCTAGGCTTGACTGCCATCTAGAACTGGCTTCTTCAGAAAGTCAAATTTGGAATGGGTCTGAACTTCAACAGATTCTTTGCTCATAGGAGTCTCCTGTGACATCTCTTAGATTAAATTGTTTTCTGAGGAACCAGAGAACTGCTGGTATATGGTTCTGCTATTTGAGAAGGATTACTACTATTATATCATCCTGGACATTTGTTTGTTCCTCATTAGAACTGATGCACCTCTCCTTACAGAAGAGTTCTGGAGGTGATCTGAACCTCTCTTGGAGGTCCCTCTGACAGGACCATCAATTTTAATACACTAGTTAAAACTGATATTAAATGTCTTGGTACTGTTTTATCATAATCTCTGAAAGATATTTTGGCTTTGTTCCTACTCACCAAAAGTACAACTCACTAACTTTATCACCAGATGAGTGTACTATGGCCAGTCTTTGCTGCCCTGATTCAGAAGCTCTTGAAAGCTGGAAAAAAATGCAACATACACTATCCTGAGCATTGCCTCAACCACAGAGTCAGCTCTAGAGAAGAAAAGGGTTCAATTACCATGTGTACTGACAGCCAACAAAGCACTCACTTTCAGTGAAGCTGACTTTAGTATCTCCAGCTTAATAATGAATTTTTTTTGGTAACAGTGACCTGGACCTACAGTTAAGCCTAAGTATTACTTTGAATTTTCACATGCTACTCCATTTCTGATTGTAAAAGGAAATGATGCTGGAACTTCAAAAGTAAAATTAAAAAAAGTTTAATAGAGTTTTGGACCTCATAGCATAAAGAAGTCAAGGAATTTTCATTAAAAAACCCTTTTCCCTATGAGATTTCAGGCCCAGCTCTGCATATGGTAGAACTTATGTAAATATATGACTTGGTCACACCATACTTCAGAGTCCTCATTTAAATTTTAAAAAAGAGCTTTTTGTCTTAGAAATTACCTTTGGATAATTTATTTTTATTTCTTGTCACTTTAGGGATTAAATAAGGTTTCTATATTGTTTAAATGACTCACATTTTTTGAAATACTCAAAAAAGTCCCAGAAGTCCTTCTGAAACAAAACTTGAGAAGAATGGATCCTGCTTTCTCACCACAGTGAGAAAAGTCTCCATTTTTTTATTCAGAGTTGGCTTCTACTTGATCATCCATGTATATTGTCAGAGGTGATATAATGGCTGAGGTTGTTAAAGAAAGAAGTACGTTCTTATTAATGCTTTAAGTTTAAACGTGAGACACTGAATTTCAAGGCAACAAGATCATCTGCTGTGACTGAAAATGTGCAGAGAAGTACCAACAGAGGAAGAAAAGGACAGTTTAAAGACAAATTAGCAACCCCCAGCACACTCAGAGATGTCCCCTAAAGGGTTCAAGGTGCTTCCTCCAATGCACATCTTATAAGCCATTGCCTGTGTTGGGAGGGCAGCAGGTGACAGTGATGTACACACACCTAGTGGTCTTGAGGCAAGGAAGCAAACCTGAGTAAGTCCACTTCTACTCAGGTCAGTACTTAAGCCCATACTTAATGTGCCCCAGGACATTACAATATATAAATATCTGCAATTGCTACATGACTCAAAGGCAATATAATTAATTTATATGGATTCATGCACATAGAAACATATAAAGATGAAAACCCACCATATTCTGGGACCTGGCCAGTTCCACGTTTCAACAACAGTCGCACTCTCCTGCCACCAGACTTGATTAGCTCTATTGCTCTGGCATGTGTCATGTCCCTTGTGCTTTCTCCATTAATTTCAATTATTTGATCTCCTACCTGTCAGGTAAGAAGAATATTGAGTCAGACAGAATTGCAGTAAAATGAGTGTTTCAGAAAGAGACATATTCAATGGATCACAGGTTACTTGAATGACAGACAGAGACATCAAGGTAAATTTGCTCCTGTCTGTCTGAAGGATATTACTAGCAGATTAAATAACCTCCAAGGTGGATTCTGAACGTGGTATATCAAATGCTGCACGTCTTCTGCTGAAATCAGTGTAACGCATTTGTAACTTGCTCCATGTTCTACACATAAGAGAGGTTTTTTTTAATTGCTTGATATGTTGGAGTCACTGGAAACATTATACGTGATACACCTCAACCTGCAGTGTTGTGTGGGCCCGAGAACACCTTTGCTGCATTTTGTCAGAAAAAAAGACAAGTTTCTCATGCTGTTTTCTCAGAGAAAAGACAAGTTCAAAGCACAAATACAAAGGTCCATACTTAAATACTTAAATCTTGGTAATAAAGTTTCACAACAAATCAAAAGTTTTATGAAGCAAACTATTAAACAATAGGGAGTTTAATAAAGCTAGGGATAAAATAGGGAGTTTAACTTGTTAAAACAAGTCTGTGCCATGGCACAGGACACACGGATATCCTGGAGTTCTTACAAGAGCATGGTTTGAGCTATTTATCCGCAGCAAAAACCACAGAAGGTTCTTCTTGGAGTAAGCCCTTGTTTGAGCCGTCTAGTTAGAGCAGCCAGCTCCAGGGCTCTGATCACAGATTCCTGCCACTCATCTCCTGGCTGGCTTTCCAGTCAGAGTGACCTTTGTTATTACTTTTCCACCTCTATTTCTACGGCTGTAAAATGGGGCACAGACATCTCCATCTCCCACCCACCCCAACCTCCCTCCCAGCTTTGCCTCCCACTGGAATGTTTTGGTTTTGCTCTCCTCTCCATGAGAAGAGCTGGCTTTTGATGCTTGAAGCCTTCTCCATGAAGAGGGGTTCAGTTGCTCTGCTGTGCCTGCTGAGCAGAGCAGACAGCACGCTGGGAAGCAGCAGCTGTACAGCTTGTTTCCTGCTGCAATACCGCAGCTGCACACTTATTTTGTGAGAGAATTAGACAAGCCACATGGGGTGGCAATGTCTGAGCTTGGTATTAGCAGCACCACAGCCTTTGGAGTTCACGTTTTGCAGCTGTGTATGCAGAAGCCTCCCAGCCCCACGGAGCGGTGGCCCAGGTGAAGCCCAGAAGGTGGGCTGATCTGGCACTGGTAGAGGTGCAGGTCCAGGTGATGGGCAGCCAAGAGCCGTGTGAGGATCCCAGCTGAATGGGCTCACACGGCTCTTGGCTGCCCATCAGCCAAAAAAAAAACCTGTTTGCCAGTGCCAGAGGAGCACATCTTCTTGGTAGGATCACAGCCGCCTTGGTCTGCACCTACAGCTATTCACTACATCTACAGCATTCACTGCACTAAAATAACAATGCCCATACATCCTAGAGAGGATTGTAAGGAGATTGTACAGATTTCAAGATAACAGGCACTTCGTTTTCCTCTTACAAGTCTGTCTTAACAAAACCAGCACTTTGCTAGCCTTGGACATTGAAATGTTTTCTGGTTTTTTTTTTTTTTTTTTTTTTTTTGTTTTTTTATGTTTTCTTTGCTACTATTGTATTTCTGTCAACTAAAAGTGTAATCCTTCAGAGGCTTTCCTTCCTTTCTGAGTTTGAAATATAGTATTTCCCAAATAACTGTGCATAATAAGAAATGTCAAGAAGACTGAGCATCAAAGAAAACTGGAAGGGATGTCAAGAAGTTATCCAGTCCCTACTTTTTTCAGAGACAGAAAGAACACTACTAAAAGCACTATGGCAGTGTTTCTCAAAAGGAATTCATACTTTGTTAATAGGAGTTGCAGCCTGTTTTAAGAACTCTCCCAGGATCCTGTATGCAATCTATGTCAGTACTTTACTTAACTAAAAAGCCATTGATTCAAATAAAACATTTCAGCCTTTCTATTACACTCTGTAAATACTCCACACTGAGCTGAGAGGGAAAAAAATTAGGATTATTTTTTTCAAAAAGGCCTTATTTCCACAGTGCAACTTTCTTCCTTAGTGGATTTTCTCTGTTAGGAAGAATGCATTTAGTTGTACCATGCAGTATGCAGTTTTAGACACTTCTGATGACCTCCACACCACAGTGACACAGAGCACAGATTCTCTCTGGATTGTGGAGAGATCTCCCCCAGGTTAGGCAATGCAGTACCGTTTGCATCACCCTGACTTTTGGAGTGGTTGGGAGGTTGCAGTTGCTGCACACACTCAGTGCAAAAAGTTAAAATCTCTCTTACCACTTCTGTAACACAGACAGGAAGTGGATTTGTAGCATCCCCACAAGGATACTAGTCAGGACAAATACAGACAAAATTCAGCCAGTTTGGGAAAACCTGTTTCTAAATGTCATGAAACAATTAAAGTCTGATAGAAATCCTATAAAAATAAACTCAGATTTCTCCAAAGCCTTAAAGACAGCTCCTTTTTGTGTCATGTAGCCTGGATAGACTATGCTTTGCAGAAGGTATTTCAAATGATCTTGTTATAGTGTTTTGAGAGAAGGAGTGCCAGATTACATCAAATGAAGGAGGTGCATTCAACACTTCTTGATAAATACCATTTAAAATGAGTACTGATGAAAGCTGTGCAGAGCATGTACAGACCTTCAAATAAAATCCTCTGTGCTCCAGAGCAGAAAGAAAGAGATTTTAATACAGTTTAATATGTAAAAAGGTTAAGTTAATGTCACATTTTCCCTTGCTGTTTCCCTTTCTTCTGTTCTCACTGGTCAATATGAAGGAACTGTCTTGTATTAATGTAACCTTTTCTGTATTTCAGTGGATTAAAATATTTTTTTTCTCTGTAGGCATCACGTAGCTGATTTGATAGTTCCCTTTATTATAAAATCTTATGTGCAGACAACTTGGGAAAGCTTAAGAAAGGGCAGCATCTTGGTTATGTTACTGAAGGGGGGAGAGAAACAAGTTTGCAAAAATTAGGTGCTCTAAAATTTATATCAGAAAGTGTGAGACCAGAGGTAAAATAAATAGTTGCAGGAGAAGTGGTTTAATTCTGTTTAATGTGTTTGTGTTTTGCAGTTGACAGATGTGTAACTGAATTATATTGTCTTTTCACCACAAGCCCAGCTCTGATTGGATAACAAAAACAACAAGGAAGGGAAGTCTTGCCAACACACTTACCCCAAGAAAAGTTTCAATTAGACCTTATACTCACAACTGAGGAACTCATACAAAAAAGAAAACTTTGACTGAGGAGTGCTTCTCCATATGTCTAATATGGTACGAATTCCTATTCTTATTTTTTCTACAGTTAAAGATTTATAACATCCTCTTCCTTTGCCTTGCCAGTGCAGCTTCTCTTACATCTGATATGGGAGGAAGCCACACTTTATGCTTTCCTTCTGTTCAGGCATTCAATTGTCCTTGCTCTCTCATCTTTTCTAATGTGGAATAAGTTTTTAGATATTGTGGGGCTATTTCTGTCTTTTTTAAATCTGGTGATTGTTTAAGAGGAGTTTAGATATGCCCATATAATGAGATGCACCAAGGTGAGGCCAGAGGTAACAGTAAGCATCTGAAAAGAACCTGTTACATAGGGTCCTTATTACTTTCTTTTCAGGATCAAAAGGTGATTCCTGTAGTTTTATACCACACATAACATTTGTCTATACTTCTCTTCTTGATTCTTCCAAGCATGTCCACAGTCTCTAAACTGGAGATATTGCCAAGGTGAAGGGTAGGCAGAATAGATCAGAATGATAATACTTCCCATGTGGGAAAAACACTTATTAATAATGTTCCCAGAATGAGATCTTTGTCTTTGTGTAACACATCAGATTTGCAATTCACAATTAGTTTGGATTTTAAGATTATCCCCAGCAGTCCTTTCTAGACAGTTGTGCCCCATTTCACATTTTGCATCTGATTTTCTTGCCCTAAACCAAGCACCATGCACCCCAGTGAATTTTACTAGATTGACTACTTTAGTATGAAATTTTCATTTTGAAATCTAAGTCAGTTTCTCAAAGTCCTTTTAAACTCTCTATGATTAGTGACATCTTGGCAACGGCAAACTTTATTATTTATCAACGGGTCTCCAATTATTAATGAAATCATCAAATCAAGCTGGTTTCGTCCTAGACCCTTCAGAACCACATTTGTAATTTGACATTTGTAATTACTTTACAGAGCAGCCTTTGAGAGGGGTTATTTTCAGTAACTACATTACAGTGATTCCACCTAGAATCTATTTTCCCATAATTTTCTGTGGATTTCATACAGTGTGATGTTGAAAGGTGAAAAGAAGATGCCTTTTATATTTTTATGCCTTTTTTTTTCCACAAAAAAAATCAAACCAAAAAACCAAACCAACCAAAAACCCATGAACAACAACAAAACAAAACCCCCCAAAACCACAAACCGATGAAAACCAGAAATAAGAAATGAAAATTAGACTGGCATGACAAGATTTGCCTTCCACAATTTACAAGTTGGTGGACTTTTTCAACTTTTTGATAGCCTCCTAGATTATTTCTGAGAATCAAAGTTAAAGGAACTTTTCTCTATTATTTGACTTTAATAATAGGGAACATGTTTTCCTTTCTCTAGTCTCTTACTAACTTTCTTGTCCTCCATGAATTCTTAGACATAATTACTAATAGCCTAGAAATTACTTTCTCTTAGATGTAATTACTAATAGCCTAGAAATTACTTTCTCTTAGTCATTGAGCACAGATGAACGTTGACACATTCAACTGACTTGAATCTAAATATGCTTAAGAATTTTTCTCCTTAGTCTGATTTACAGTAATTCATCTTTTTTTTGAAGTTGATGTAAGTTTATGTTCCTTCTGAATGTCTCTGTGAAGATTTATACAAAGCAAGCACTGAATGTTTTGTCCCCCACATTCTCAGCAAGCAATGGAACTCTTTTCCCTGCTCTTCACATTCCTTTTTATGTATTATGTTACTGGTTCTTGTTACCTTTTATACTTGCAGACTGCTTGGATACCATTCTGACACATTTGATCTTCTCTCTGCATCTAGTGGGAAACCAGCCATCTTACAGCCATTGCAGCATCAAGCTTTGAGTGACTAAATCTTTTATTTGGTCTGACCCTGTGGCATTAGCTCCTTTCATGGAGTGACATATTTGAATATCAGGACATTATTTTAAAGAGGCATTTCAGCAGCTACCTTTTGTGGAGATATAAAGCTTTTCAGATGAAAAATCAAAATATTTTAGAAGATAATCTTCAATGCAGCAACATTCTCATTTTGCATGGTATTTAAGTCCTCTGTCATTTTACACTTTATGGATTTAATTTTTGTTATGAAATTAACAGAAAAAACAACTCCTCAAATCTGGAGAGTTAACCATCCCTAAGATAATACCTTCAGCTCCCATGCCATTCAGGTGAAGTTTTTTCATGACAGCCTGACAGGACACATGCATCCTCATCACCAAGTTTTAAATCCACAAACAGTAGGGAAAATGTTCGAGAGTGCAGCCCTTGAAATCCAATATTTTACTCTCACCAAGCCACAGATTGCCTTTGCTTCTTTGGAATAAACTTTACTCTGAAGGTGTCATTACATGGGATCTGTATGTGGAGCTGCAATGAATGCATCCCATTGCAAGGCTGGCAGCTGTTGGGTGGCCATTCATGTGAAACAAATGGATGGACCCCCTCCCTGCTCCTAACAGCCAGGCCCTGCATCATGGGACACCCCCAGAATTTGCATTAGCTCTTATTTGTAACCTTTCTGGCAGTGTTCAGCAAAGACTACATAGCTGGGGTGATCAACCTCTGCACCCCCCAGACACCCTCACCAGCCTAAGTTTGAAGCATGTTGGCAAACCAGCCTAGGAAGCTTGCGTGGCTGCTGCCTGAGCTGTATTTATTCTGAAGAAATGTGCTCTTTGCAGCAAAGAATCTGGCAATTTTACACACGTTGATTTCACATCATGTTTCTTTCTTCTTATGGCATGTGGCCCTGGGTGGTATGTCCTGCCGCTTGGGATGCCTGCCCAAGCCCACGGCTTCTCCTCCTGACCCACGGGCACCTGACAAAGAGAATGCTCCTCTGTTATCTTCTTATCATGTGCAAGCGCAAAGTAAACATTGAATGCTTCCCCCCCCCTTAATGCTTTAAAATTTGAATATTATGATTTAAATATAATATGAAAGCAGTTTGTGTGTATGGGAAATGACTCTTTAAAAAATCTGTTTCAGTTCAAGTTAATTTAGACACTCCATCCATGCGTAAGAATAACTGAGCTATAAAATTGGGCAGCATGTTTTCTGGCAATAATGAGAAGATAATATTCCTAAGGAACGTTTAAGTGACATCAGTATTGATAGGTTAATTAGAAAGAAAATTGTAAAGCTTCTCTGAATCATTAGAATAAAGTGCCTCTAGTACACGTGAGTTTGTCTGTGGAATCTTTGTTCTGGTCCTATTTTATGGTAATTATTACCTATGATTTTGTTAAAAAAAAGAGCCAACCACACATACAAACAGAATTTCAGAAGCAGGCTAAATCAGAAGAAAATACCTATATCTTTAATGTGGAAGAGAGGTTTTTCCTTTTATACTACTGAGATAGCCTTGCATCAGTTTGCCTCCACCAGAGTGTGCAGAATGGTCTCCAAGCAGGTGTATAGTTCCCATGAAATTAATGTAATTGTGTATGCACATTTTCATTCTATGTTAAATGAGGAAATCTAATGATAAAATCAGCCTCAAATGATTTGTGCAGAGGGCATTGCTATCTGTCATTTTATTAATGCATTTTATAATTAAACCTCAGGAAAGAGACTAATTATGCTTAATTCCTTTTATATAGGCATTTCATTTTTATGAAAATGTATTTTGGTTTTGTATATTATTTGTTGCTGTTGTTATTGTTAATGAGTCCAAAAGGCTGAGAGATGGTCTTTACTTGGGGACTGAATAGTAACTCTAGAATATCTATTCTGTTGAATTTCCAGGCACTATGAAGCATTTGTATTGTTGCCTGGAGTTAGGCACAATCTGGCTGTGCAAATTTCCTCACAGCAGGAAATCCCAGGTAAAATGTGTAGGCTGAGCAAGGCTATGGGGTACTTGGCCTCCCTCCAATGCATTTTAGGTATGTGAACTTGAGTGCTTCAGTAAGAGACATGATGTTTCTTTTTGGACGAATGATACTAGTGTCCCATACCACTTTTGAAGAAACCACCCATGAAGATTTAGAGTCACAAACATTTTTTTTTTTTCTCTGTGTCCAACCTGCTGTTTAAGCAGCTGTGTCTTCCTACCCCTGGAAATGGGATGCACTTTGTTCTCACAGAGAGCTACTCTTGACTCCTGCCCAAAATGGGAGAGCATGCTGCAGGGAAGAGAGGGGCCACAGGGCATGGACTGAGCTGGTGCAGAGCAACAAATGGTTTTCACACCACTTCTCAGCAAGTGCTCTAGCTTTTATTTTTTGTTCACTTTTTCACCTTTTCCTTGAAGAGAGGGAGAAACATTAGAAGTGCTATCATAGAAAGAAAGCTTGGAAAGTGGAAAACATGCATGACCGAGTGTCTGTGGAGAATGCGGAGTGCAGGAGAGAGAAATGGAGTTTGCAGTGATGGGTGGCTAGCAAGACAGCAAAGTGGACTTCCGGTACTACAGTAGACTTGCAAAATAATCTATATATATATGTCAATTAAAGGTGACAAAGAAAAAAGCAAAATTAGTTATCCCATTGGACTTAATCGATATACCATAACTTTTATTTAAATAGAGCTAGGATGACACAGTGTAGCATAAAGTAATATCAATAGCATGTACTTCGCTGCAGTCATGGATGGCAACCAGTAAAGACTTGAAAATGAAGAAGAAAATTTTCTAGTGTAGTCTTGATGGTCTCAGACAGTTGCAAATTCAGGATTTAACAAGTTGATGTTATGGATTCTACATAGAAGCTTGGGCATGGAGACTGCTTCATCCAAATTTGCATCCAAACAGCAAACAGAAAAGAACACAAACGCCAACAAGTTAAACATGAAACCACAAGATTTTGAGGAGAAAAAATGCTAAAATGTAAGAGCTAAGAATACACTTTCAAACATACCAGAGGTACTAAGCCTGTCAGAGAACAAAGATCTCAAAAGATAGTTTGGGCGCAAGGTAGAAAAGGCCACAGAAACTTTTTGCATGGATGTTTGCTAAAGAGGCGGGCAGCAAAATTCCTGCAGAAGGTCAGCTCAACACAGGGGTAAGTCTGAGGAACTGACTCCAATGGAGGGGCCAGTGACAAAGGTTTTGTAAGAAACTGATGAAATGGATAATAAGAAACCACCATAAGTGGATGGCTTTCATTCTCAATTCTAAAGAAATCTGGATAGCAAGCTGCTGAAATAGTAGCTCCTGGGTGTAATCGACTGCCTAAATCAGTAAATTACTGAGTAGCAGAGGAATGGGAAGTGGCAAGTATGACACCAGTCTTACAACAAACCTGTGAAATAACCAAGTGAGTCTCATGTTCAGTTGAACAGACAGAAGGAAGCAGTAAGGACGGCGAGGGTTAGCTGGCACACAGATAATGATGATATAGTGGTGAAGGGTCAGTGTGGATATTGCAGAGGGAAGCCATTCCTCACAGATCTATTGCAGGTCACTGGAGCTCTCAATGACTACATAAATAAATGTGATCTGGTTAGCATACTGACATTTTCAGAAAGCTTTTAAGAGTAAGCCTTCAGTAAAGGTTCTGCTGTGGAATGAAAAATAATAGGGTCTTCTAGGTAAGAGATTAAATACTAGGAAAAAAAGTGCTTTAAATAAGTGTTCAGTTTCCACAATCAAAAGACCTTACCGTAGTGATTATTCTGTTCAGCATATTTGTAAATGGCATAGTAAAGAGACTGACGACTGGAGTGATAAGATCTGTAGGCAACACAATACCATGCAGGACTGTCACATCTAAACTAAAAGCTAAAAGCTGTAAAAAGATAGCACAATACTGTGTGTTAAAGCAGCAGGTGAAATTCCGTGGTGCTAGATGCTAAGTGCAAAGTACAGTAAATGTAGAAAACTACATATGCAATCACTCTAAATTAACCATTACCCCTGAAGAGATAGATCTCATAGTCCTTGTGGTTAGCTTGCTGAAAATGTCATACCAGTCAAAAAAGCAAACAGAATATTAACCATTAGGGGAAGAATAGAGACTAAAGGAGAAGCCATCATTATGTCATTTAGGAGCACCAATGTCTTGAAAACTGCAGATTGTTCTGGTGCTTCCATCTCCAAATGAACACGATAGATTCAGAAATGGTTCAGAGGAGGCCAATGAGGCTGGTCAGGGGTAAAGAACAGCTCCCTTACAAGATGAAATAGACTGGTAAACGTCAGTGGGAGAAAGGTAGATATGATATAGGTCAGTAGAATAAGGAACTATACAGAGAATGAGGAAGCAATCACTAACTTGTGTTGTAGCTACAAACAACAACAAAAAAGCAAATTCAAATAAAATGGTTAGAAAATACTCCAAGATACTAAATATGAAAATTCTACCGCAAAAAAAAAAAAAACAAAAACACCTGTAAACTGCTGATTGCCAGGGGCTTGGATGTTTTTACACCCAGGGAAGAATAATTTTGTACTTGACCTTTATTCCTTCCCTAAGCATTCTCATCCTTGTTGGAGAGAGGACACTGGTCTGGGTGGGCCACAGGAATGCGTCTAATACCTGTATCCTTTTACTTTCATAGGTGATCTCTCCCAGTTTCTTTCTGTGGTTTGGGAAAACACAGAACAGAGGTTGCATCTGTCATTTGTGTTGCTGGACAAAGTGTCTCAGTTATCAGAGCAGAATCATTTGGTGTGTTCAATTTTTTCTAATGCTCTTGATTCCTTATTTTTGAAGGTAGGGCTAATTAATTTTTCAGTCCTCAAAACCTTTCTAAATCTTTCATAAAACACAGATTTAAATATGGTGGCTGCCTGCCAACTAGGTATTTGTCTTAAAATTTCATACGCAACCATTTCTAGCAAGATTATTAACTTCTTTTTCACAGCTCCCTTGAAGGATTTTGCTATTAGGCACAAAGTTACAAGGATGCTTTGAATGTGTCAAACTGAGTACATTTTTACAAGAAGGTTAATTACATGTGTGAGAGAAATATTCTTTCTCCTTACCTTTCTGCAAACAAATGTTATAAAACACACACACCTTTTTTTGGCAAAATGCTGAATAATAGTTCACATACAGTTAATTCACTCTTGATTTATTAAGCTTTTATACTGTCAGAATATATTCAGGATCCCTGAGGACCTCAGTTTGCATTTCTTTGCTGTGCAGACACAAGAATGTTGATCAGCTTTATGTCTGCATGTCAATATAATTTTTCTTGAATTCTACCAATTACACTAACCTGGCATTGAGCTTCTCTTGCCACAGGCTGGCATACAACTCATATGCTTGAGTATCCCAGTTAATTCCCAGAGTTCAGATCAATCACACCTAGTCTCACTACAAGTGAGGCTGGACAGTGATGTGTGTAGCAGGGAACTGGCGTGTGAGTGAGATTATCCCAAAGGGACATGCAATTCAGTGGGAAAGCACAGCTAACATCTTCCTGTGCTGTTCAGATGGATTGCAAATCACAGAATAAATGGATGGGACGAAGGGTATCTTTGTCTTTGTGCTCCATTGTAATGACTGTGCTGACATACAATGACTGCTTACTATGAAGGTAAGAATTGTATTGCCACATAAAGTAAGCCAGGTATGCTGCAGGTTTTAAGAGCAAGTGCTACTTACTTAGAGAAGATTGCCTACTTAACTGACATGAATCACTCTGTAAGCGTTTGTCTTTCAGATCCGTGCACAAGACCTTAGTCAAACAGAGGCTGGTGGAGCACTGTATGCTTCTGGGGTGTACCTCTGGCCCTTATGTGTGGGCATAATATCAGTATTTTGTATCTAAATATTAGTGACTTTTCAGTGGGTATTCTGACAGCCTTCTCTCAAGCCTTCACTCATGTCACATGCTCAGCAGCTGAATCCTTACTGCTCCCAGTACACCTGGGGAAGACCTTTTTGGCTCTTAGGATCTACCACTTCCATTGTTATGTTTGTTGTGACTAGAGTAAACCTGCAAGAGGCTTTCCAACAGCATTAGCCGCTTCTCTCCAATATTCTGAACATAGGACCTCACTGCCTTTTAAGACCTGGAGATTTGCATGAGTCACTCAGCAGTATATCTCAAGGTCTTCAGCTTGCTTTCTGATCCAGAATAAGGGTCCAAAGTTTTCTATGGCAAAAATTAAGCATTATAGTGGTCAATCGTTGGTTTGTACCAGTCCTTGGTTTTGTACACAGCAATGGCCCTAAATGTTTGTAAAAAGGTGGTGACTGATCAAGCCATTCTTGACTTCTTCCCATTTCCTTGGTGCAGCTTTCTTGATTGGATAAATAAACGTCTGTATCTGTCATCTACTATCTCCACTGTGACAACTGCTTTCCTCCTATTTTTAATACTTTTTGCTCTAACCACTGTTATGCTGAGCTACTTGTTTACTGTACTTACTGACTGCAACCTCAGGTGTATTCCACTGCAGCCTGTAAAAAATAACCCTTTAATGTAGAGTTAATCAATGATGGAGCATCCCAAACAGGTACTCCATTCCTCATTAACAAGAAATCTATGAGAGGATCTATACCAGTGAGGAGCCAGTGCAAATTGTGGGGTCTGCAAGGCAACACACTCTTAAAGATTTCCATTTAGAAATTATTCATTCTTCCTTTTTAGCTTTTATTGGATGGTCTCTGACAGAAAACAACAAGCCCTGTTGATGATCAGTGCTTTTTCATATTTAACTTTCTCCTTTGGCAATAGGACTACAAAAAGCTGAGATAACTCTACAAAATCTTTTTTTCTGGAGGCACTGAAGAAGTCCCTAGCCGTAATGTATGGAGGGTGGAATCACAAAAATTAGGAGAAAGTACCTGTGTGTGAAGCTACAGGAACTGCGTGTGATTTGAGGCACAAAATTTTGGCATGGAATGGGAATCTCACAAAACAGTGTACGTGGCAGCTCAACCATTTTTGCTTGGATTTTTTCTCCTCTGAGATGCAAGACAACAGTTACTAAAAATACATTATAAAAAGAATGATAATACTTTACACATGATGATATGGACTTAAAAGAAGTGTCAGTGGAAGCTGTATTATGTTCAAGTCTCAGACAGGAGATGATTCCATAATTGGTGGAAATGAATGACTTTGATCTTTTAAAAACCTAGAAAACAGGGTCTGCTAAAAATGGATACAGTGATAAAGTGACTAGATGAAGACCAAGCTAAATGTGTGCAACAACAAGCAATCACGAAGGCTGAAATGGAAAAAAACCCCATGAACACAAAAGAAAAAGACTTCTGCTTTGTGGGGTATAAAAACCTTCCCAAACACTGTAGGGACCTAATTAACTAATGTTAATTAAACTTAGCCTAAACTTAACTCTAAACTTTGCCTACTTTTCAGCTCTGCCTATCTATCCGCTGAACCCAGAATAGCTCAAGTGATTTCTGGATGCCTGACTTGAGATGTTTGGGAGTGTTATGCCCCAGGGGAGATAGGTTTATATTCCCTTGTTAAACTCCACTGTTACACAGTGTTTACAGTGCCCAGACAGATGGCTTTCTAGATACTGCCTATTCCTTTGAGAAGCCTGAAGAATTAGTCTTGATCCTAATTAATTTTTTCTGGGAGACATAGTCAGCAACAGCCAACTCTTACATGACCTCTTATGGCTCAGGAGAGGGCTCTATAATCAGGTCATGAGTTTCATAGGTGCTCCATCCCTCTTATTGCAAACACAAATGCACAAGTCATGTTGTCAGAAGGAAACAAAAAAAACCAAACCAGAAGTTGCCTGACCTTAAGTTTAGGGCATTTTTATCAGTTTTGAATACTGTCAAATGCTCATACGTGGGTTTTGACAGCAGTTTCTAATATAATGCTTATGCCTTCCATGATCCAAAACTTTAGCTATGTTTTCTTCCAAATAAGACACATACTCCCACATTTGCCTGCCTTTACTGACCCTTGGCTCCACAAATGAGGCTGGTGTGAAAGGCACAAATTGTTTTGGTATGCAGAATGCCATGAACCTGCCCACAGCACAGGGTGGTTACAGCTGTGAGTCTCACTGTGCTGCCCACTCAGCAACCTAGAACAGACCAAGCAAGGCCACACGGATTTCTATGCAACAACAACACAGAAGCTCACAACTGACACTATAGGATCTTCCTGTCCCTTGTGCCTATTTTTATGACCAGAAGTGTACAGCTGAAACAAGGAGAGGGCCACAGACCACAAGAAAAGCAACAAACAGGAAAAAGAATTACAGAGTCAAAGGAGGGCTGCAAACCATGAAAGATAAAAAGTTCTGAAGTGCATCTATTTCAGACGTCTGTTTGGCACATACATAAGAAAAACCTACAAAAGAATGAGAAAAATAATGCAGTATTAGGAAATATGAGGAAGCTAGAGATAGGGCTAAGTGGTGTATGTGGACTGAGAAAAATGAGTTGACAAGAAAATGAAACTAGAAATGTCAGAGACAAGAAGTATGACTTTCATGGAAGATATGAAAAAAAGAAGAACGTAGCTCACAAAGTGACAAAATGACATAGATGTACATTGTGTACAAAAAAAGCACATTTTGCCCTCATTCTTCAAGAATTTCACATTCACTAAATCCATTTGTGCAAGATACTCTGTATGTTTGCAGTCCACAGCCACAGGCTCTTTGTTTGATGCTGGTTTCAATAAACATGCTGGCTGCAGCAGATACCATTCAAGGCAATAAGAGATCTGTTGATCATATCTCGCACATCTAGCAAACACCACAATCATCCTTAACAAGTCTTCTGAGAGCAGTCAGTAGTTCCCCATCTCTGAGACAGGAAGGGATAGGGATCTGCAGGCAGAGCTCTGTCGATCATTGTCCTCAATGTGAGACAAGAATAAAATATGAGTTATTGTGAGCCATATCTAAATAGACCTGTAGAATTGTTGTCAATGGCATCTGAATCTTCAGAGGCTGTGATCTGGTGAATGATCCCACTCAGAACTACTATTAGTGAATGTGTGTGCACCATATTCTCACCCTGCTCTGAGACTTAGCTTTGAAGCTTTATTTTTCAATATTGCCACCACCAACTAGTTTCATTTTTTTCCCCCGATGTTAGGGGGGATGTTACCTGAGAAATGGGGTCCTGATGTGCTTAGACCTCTACCAAGTTCAGGATAAGTTATCAAAGACACTAATAATTCTCCAGAATTTTCTTTTGTTGTTCTTTTAATACAATCTTGTCTTAAGAAGTACAGGCATGGTCTTCCTATTCAGTCTCTTTTTGCCATGGTGTGGACAGAGTCTTATATTTTTGGTACTCCCTCATCCTGAAGAAGAAAGGAGGGTGGAGATGAATTTTTAGAACTTGGAGCTCTCAGTATGTCTATCTGCCACATAAACTGTTGGATAATGTTTTCTTTTGTAGTCTTTTCCTTAGATGTAATGATACTTAATTTTACTTTGTTACTCCTAATTTGTGAAATATCTTGTTCATCTTGTTCTTTATCAAAATTCACTTAGTTTATTGGAAGTATTTTGTGTCACAGGTTTCAAATTCTGTAAACCTTTGCTGTGGTAAGCTTTTCAGAATTCACCATTGTAGCTTGCTGTCTGCTCAGGTGTCATAATTAAAAGGGATCTGTATTTACTTCCAGTGTATTGATGAGGTTTCCCCCTTACAGAAGTCTCCTGTGAGGAATCTCCATATGTCTTATCCATGAATTCCATTAAAATCCCACCACAGTTAATTATGGTATATGACCTGAGATACAGTTTTATATGAAGTTACACAATTATGGCTGTGGCTCTCTAACACTGGTTGAGAACAATTTACCAACCATGCAGGCTAACTATGCATGTGGAGAAACATTCTTTCTGTAGACTTCCACGTCCTTTGATGGACAGTTCCTTCCCATTCTTCCTAGCTGATGAATCCAAGTTAAACTAGGATGTCTATTTGGGCTTTATGGAGAAACAGGGTCTCCATAAAGAGAGCCCAAGTGAAAGCCTCAGTGCATGTAAAAGTGTGTGACTAAGAACAGTGTAATAAGCCTGTGAAAGCTGTAAAACTGTGAAGTGCTGGGGTTTAAACCCCCAGCCCTGAATGAGGGTTGGCATATGGATGATGTCCACAACCAAGCAAGAAATACCCTCCTGAGTGGTTTTCACCCAGGGTCTGGCCAGCCTTGGGTGGACATTGATTAGGAGATCACGACCAGGTGCCCCTGCCTTACACATTGACTTGGAGGTGGGGCAAGAGGCCATCTCTGTAAGAGCTGACTGATTGTGATGGAGTTGTGGGGTTCATTTGTGTGGGTGTGGGAGGATTCTGGCTGTTGGAAGGGCTCTCTGACTCTTCATGACAAGCTGAGTTCCCAGGATGGCAGGGCCAGAACATGATGCTGTCTCTGAGTCCCTGCTGTATAACTGGGGTCATGGCCTGGCTGCTCCCATCTCCCATGGCTTGGCTCCTTGCCTGGCTCACTTGGTTCTTCATGTCCACTGTGGTGGGTGAGTGTGTTGACTTGTTCCTCCCTGTGGTTGTCTGGCACTTTGAATCTCTAGTGTGTGATGTGGGAGAGGAGGGAGGAGTTTGGCTGCTGGTCTGCTTGTTAATGATAATATCATTCTACATTGGGCAAGTGGTCAGCAGAACAAACATTTAAAGAAAATAATTTGTTGAACCTTAAGACATAATGCAGTGTCTATATAGGCTGGCAGAATGGGATCCTTGAGTAGAAAAGCAATATGCTGGTGACACTGAGGAACTCTCTACAGCCTCAACTCACTAGTCTTCTACCTTTCTGATTTCTAGAATAATCCTGCAGAAAATCAAAGTAGAAGGTTCCACAAATCATGAAGGGCAATTAAAGGCTACTTTACATCTCATAATCCTAAACTGGAGTGTTCCTCAGTGGGTTTGTTTCCAATAAAAACTCAAAGGCATGCCTTTCTGAGTGGAAAGGACTTCTGATTGGAAATAGTGATATGATAACAGTTTTTTAAACCTCTTTTCCCTGTCCATCAATCATTTAAAATCCAGACAGCAGTGTCAATGGAACACCATCACTTCCAGTGCTTGCTCTACGAGTCTGTTCTCTCATCTGTTCCTAAGCTTTACTGGAGTTCATGAAAGCCTGAAGATGAAAGTGGAAGTACCATAAGGTACTTCCTTGATTTTGGTGTCACTTTCTTCATATTGTTTCATCACTGCTTTTTGGTTTAATCTGTCTTTGTTTCTGTTACTGGTTTATCGTATTGCTTTCATATTTAACTTTCTCAGTAATGGATCTGGTCTATTTTCTTTTACAAGAGTTAGTTCCATAGGGGTTCTTTATGTACATATGATTTCCTATAATCTCAGATTTTACTTCTTTAAATTTATACTCTGCATCTGTAATGCTTAACATTTTACAGGTATTTAGACCTCTGAATCTTTTGAATGTATGCTGCTATACTTTCAGATTTTCTAAGACGTGTCCAAGTAGGATATAGCTGTTGGGGTCATCCCATCATTATGGTTTTGCAGTGCCCACTAATAGCACAACATCCAGACTTTGACTTGCCTATCTGGAGCCGTCTTCAGTTAGAGAGTACATTGCTTCAGTTACACAAATTTATACGCCTATTAGTATAGATACGGCTCTATTACTTGAAAGGACTTTATATTTTTTTTATTTCTGTAAAGTAGGGAGATTTGTTGCAACATGAATGTGCCTTTACGAGGTCTTTTGCTGGCTATAACTAGAATGACAACAAAATGTTATTTGTGGCATACATTTACTTAATACATCTAAATGCTTTACAGGTTGCATGTTTCATTACTTTGAACAGTTTAGATAGTTTAATTTTTCCTTTCTTGGCTTGGTGAGTGGGAATAATGGTGGAGTTATGTGAATTGTTTCTTCCTATAAGCATGATCTGCACCTTGTGTCTGCTTCACGTTTTTCTTTAAGTCTTCAGTTCAATCAAAGAAAGCTGGTCAAGGAGGGGGACACAGCAAGCAAAACAATAATGGAGGCAAGTATCTAATGAGAAGAACTATTAGCTGTAAAATGCTCCTGATGAGATCCTGCCACATAAGCATGGTTTACTATCCCAGTGCTGAAAGCCTAGCATCAGAGAATCTGATCTTTAAAGATGATGGTATGGGAAGTAGGAGGCACTAAACAGTTTTTTGCATATTTTGCTATAAAGATGCATTTGTGAAATGGAGAGAGACAGAACTGCAGCAAGTAGGCTGGTGGTCCCAGCCAAGAAATGAGAATGAACCCGCACTATTAACAGTGGATGTTAAATTAGGAAAGGAGGAATGGGTACAGAACTCTGCCTCCTTTGCTTGTCTTCCTATATATTCCATTGCATTGAGCAATTTTTATTTTTTGGTTTGTTTTTATATTTTTGTTTTGAAGCAGCTGCTTTTTGAGCTCCTGCTGTCCATCAGTTACAGGTCACTGGAGATAAAGTCTTGCAAGTTCAAACCCATTTCTGACTGTCAG
Organism: Merops nubicus; assembly: GCF_000691845.1. Classification (NCBI taxonomy): domain Eukaryota; kingdom Metazoa; phylum Chordata; class Aves; order Coraciiformes; family Meropidae; genus Merops; species Merops nubicus. The sequence goes on along the minus strand of NW_008628412.1, from coordinate 4,266 downwards.
GTTAAAATGGCTGTTAAACAGGAGAATACACCACAAGACTACATGACAAGGCTGGAGGGGAAAACTGATTCTGAAGAATGATGCTTTTAAAGGGGAGAAAAATCCCCACTTAAAAATAGCTGGTCAGAATGACACTTGGCTGTGTATTGTGTCCACAGCAACAAAAAGGCTTTAAGTTATTTTAGAACATATATCAGCATATTTCATTATAAGATACAGGCTTTTTCCTAATGAAATTGAAAAGAGCTGTGTATTGGTGTTTCACACTTGTGGCAGGAGCAGTCACCCTGCCAAAAACCTAAGAAAAGGCCAGGGCTTGCCAGAGACCTGACAGAGATTGGTTCGTCAGCTCATGGCAATTAGCCAGCACCACAGGGTCAAGGCCCTTAGCCTGCCTGTGTCGTGGGCTTGCCCCCAGCCATGAGGCATGACCACAGTGCATGTTCAACTAGGCTATAAAAGCAGCCCCACCAGAGAAATTGTTTTGAGTTGGCTCCCTCAGAGCAAGCGGGCCTTGCAGTCATGACTCCTCCCCTTGGATATCTGGGACACCATCCATGGATAATTCTGTGAATTCAGTGAGTCTCATCCCTCCTTTGAGTGAATATTTCTCTCAATACACCCTCAAGTGAGCCCTCAGCCTGTTTGGATGAGACACCTCCACTGAGTACCCTTGTGTGGGAGGTTTTCCCTTTATGAATGTGTGCACACACATTTTGGTTCATCTTTCTAGAAAGACTTATTGTATGTTTCAGCTAATTTCTTGTACTCCTATAGAACAAGCTTATATTATAAGAGGTATTTTGGTTCTTTAAAACCTGATTCATTGGTTCTTTAAAAGCCAATTGGAAAAAACCTGCTTTCTCTTTGACCTCATCACCAAACATATCTATAAATGTTGGAAAAAAGTTGTTACAATGTATTTTACTTACCCTCATCCTTCCGTTTCTTATTGCTGGTCCATCTTCTGCTAACCTCAACACATACAAATCCATTTTGTACTCCCTTCCTCCTCGAATACTAAACCCAAAACCTTTGGCTCCTTTCTCCAAATCAACAGTGAAATAATCAAAGTCCTGTATAGACAAATATTAAATGAAAGACAATTAACCACACGAATGTCATGGTATACATTTAAGAAAACTTTAAAATGCGTCTCTTACAAAAGTGCATCTATCCAATTGATAAAAGCAAAGGTACCTTCAATTTATACTTCTGCATTCACAGACTGGCCATTTCTGAAAAGAGACATTAGCAAAATGCAAATGCCTGAGTCTGAACAACCATGAAAGGGCATCTTTCAGCAGTTGTTTAGTACCAGAAATATGGCTTCCATATTCACCTTCAATACCTTCATGGGACCTGAGTATAAGTGTTTATGCCTATGCAGAAGTGTCACTTTGGCAAGTGAGGTAGGAGGCAGCTCCTGTATAAACATCATTGCAACTAAAAATTAGCAGGACAGACATCTCCTAAATTCCCAGCAGAACTTAACATGATCAGCAGGCTGGACTGTATGGAATCAAAGTACAGCAACTCTCATCACTTTGGTTAAAACATGTGCCTTGAGGAGGAGTTGGGAAGTAGGAGACTTGAGTTTCACCCTGCTGTGTCCTGCTGAGCCTAAGATTCATCTTTCCAGTTTTTCATTGGTGGACCTTATCTACCAGCCCAAAAGACAGTTCTGGGTGGGAACTTGCTCTATTGCTTCTAATCCATTGGTAGCCAAGTGTGCAAGAGCCATGGGAGCAGGAGAAAAAGGGCAAGCCTGGGTTGTATAGACCAATGGTTAGAGAATTAAACTGGAGTTGGTAAGAAACGAGTGGTCCGAGCATCTCTGCAGTTGCTAAGAAGCATTTTACAGGGTATGTGCATGGGTATAGGGATTTGCTATTTAGGTACTGAAATGCATAGCACTTTCAGAGGGTTCTCTGAATCCCCTTTAAGAATTTGGATACTTTTATTAATGTTTTATTTTTCTGGCCTTGAAAATATGGACATAGAAAGCATCTATAGGTGGTTCCAGCATAAAAGTTAGCATTCTCTTATTTAATATTTTTCTGACCTCTGTTTTTTTTATGCTTTTATGTAAGGAGAAAGGATTTTTTTTTTTTTTTTTTAAAGTCTGAACATTTGGCTAAATTCTCAAACCTTCACAGATACCAGTGAATATTTGTCATTGGTAGAATCTTCTCTAAAGTAACATAACTCTTCATCTAAGTTTTATTTCTTTGAATTTGTAAGATCATGCCTGATATCAAAGAAGTTAGTTGCACAAGCTGGTTTCTCTTCACCCAGATTATTACTAACAGAAATGTAATTTTATCAGTCAGGGTTATTTGTTTGTTTGTATTAGATTGCATTTCTACAGCATTATTGAAAATGAAGATTTAGTCTGACTTAAGTACATCCACTGTTTGATGACTACACCATGATCCTAGGAATAAAAATATTCCCCTATTGATGCAAACACATCTTATTTTAGAACTTTTATTTTAACACTCCAACACTTAAATGCTATTTTTTAACATTACAGTCACACAATTATAAACATAGTGCTATTTGACAGATCACAAAGTCCTTCATTAATATTAATGATTTTGAAGCAATTTTTGCTACAGAGAAACAGTAACTCAGAATAAAAAAGAGTAAAGGTGACTTTTTCTTCTATAAAGTCATCTTTTTTTTTTTTTTTACCAATATACATGATCTCTCCCTAGAGACCCTAATGTTTAATGCTGTGATTATTTCAGTTTGTACCTGGGGCTGCCTGTACTCTGACAGAGGGTACTGCCTGGTGTCAGGGGAATGCTGCCTGTAATCCATCAAGGGTGGCTGCCTGTAGTCAAGAGGTGGTGGCTGCTGGTAGTCCACCACCGGAGGGTGCCTGTAGTCCAGCGGAGGCTGTCGGTAGTCCGTCGAGGACTGCCTGTAGTCTGTAAATGGAGGTTGCCTGATATCAGGTTTCACATCTTGCCTGGCTTTTACTTCTGACCGATAACTGAGAAAGACAAAATGACTTAGTTTCAGAAAGTGGCAAAACACGAAGAATATGCTTTACATGCGATATTGAGGAGAGAAAACAAGCTGCCCGACTGCAGAATTGCACATAACAAATTTTCACAGAGAAGCAAAACCTTCGAGGGTAAATTGTTGAGGCATTCAAAAACAGTGAGTGCTTTTGAAACATTGACATAAGCAATTTTCACCCAGGTCATACTGTGCAATATTGCACCTCATATCAGTGAGATCAGAATGAGACTCAAAGGGACAGGAACAGGCAAAGCATCTTGATTCCCACTTATCTTACTTGGAAGATGAAGCTGTATGTGAAACAACCCACAATACTCACAGAAAATAACACATTCTAGTTTATAAAGTGCTTTTTTTTCCCTAGAATTAACATTTCTTTAGAGGAATTGAAACACTAGGGCTGACGCTTAGAGCCCCTCTGTTTCATTGACATAAACTATTATTATTGTGAGCTTCTTAAGGTTAAAAAAAAAATGCATTCTTTGTACTAGCTGTTATCTTCTTAATGACAAGTGTTCTTTGATATAACATCTATAATATAATGTGTATTATTCCTATTACACTCTACAATAATATCTGGCCACAAGGCCATAGGAGGTCATATCAGTAGTTATGCATGGAAGTAACACAGGCTGAAAGGCAAACAAATTTGGATAATGAGTTATTAATAACAAGTAGAATACTGCTTTAATTGGCAGCTTGTTACAGGAAGATGAATCCTACCATTTCAAAGAAAATATGACTTTCTGTGGTACAGTGCCTCGTTAATTTACTCGGCTGGGAATGAGTGCTATCAGTGCATAATGACACATCACACTTCCAGGTGAAGTAAGGAGTATTCCTTACAGCACACCTCCATACCATGGCTATGTAACATGCTGAATGGGCACCAAGGAAGCCCCAAACCTTTTTGGCAAGGTAATTCTGTAATAGTGGTTTGGTTTAACAAAAACTTTCACATAGTGCATGTTTTTATGCTCTCCCCTAGGTGCTGGAGGAAATATATTTTTCTTATACAGGAAATACACTTTTTAAACTCTGCTTTAGTAACAGTATGGAAGTTTCCCGTCAACCAAATGACCATATGTGTAGATGTTCACGTGTAGACACTTCTAGACTGATGTTTCTAGACTTTCCTTACTTATTAAAAAAACTGCATTCTGAAAAAAATTAGAGCATTGCTTTTGATCATGCTAAGTTATGCATGTGTACTGGTTTGGGGGGGGGTGGTGG
>NW_008628411.1:3012-3362 GCF_000691845.1 Merops nubicus | reverse complement strand
CCACGCTGAGCGGCACCACCAAGGGCAGGTAGGGCTGGGCCGGGGCCCGGGGGGGCTGTGGGGAGCCCACCTGCATCTGCCCCCCTCCCACTGCAGGCTCTTCGCCGAGAAGATCAACAAGAACGAGCGGAAGGGCAAGGCGGAGATCACGCTGCTCACCCAGGGCCAGGAGACCCCCGACTTTTGGGAGGTACTTGGGGGGCAGCCCGAGGAGATCCGGCCTTGCGTCCCCGATGACTTCCAGCCCCACAAGCCCAAGCTGTACAAGGTATGGAGCCACCATCCGTGGGGCCATTGGCGCTGCTGGGGCCCTGCAGCCCCCCGTCACCCATGTCCCTGTCACCCATGTG
>NW_008628411.1:663-2901 GCF_000691845.1 Merops nubicus | reverse complement strand
GCGCCTGGTAGGATGGGGTGGGGAGGTTCTCCCAGTCTGACCAGTGAGACTGGTTTCGTGCCCCCTCTGCCTCCGGCTGTGCCCTGGGAGAGGCAGGTTCGGCCAGCGGGGCTGGGGTGGGGGATGCTGGAGGGATGTTTTCCAGCTGGGAAAGGCGGCGGGTGCCTGACCCCGCCTTGGTCCCCGTGGCCCCCTCAGCTGCAGAGCCTGCTGGACACCAAGAGCGTGTACATCCTGGACTGCTGGTCCGACGTCTTCATCTGGATCGGGAGGAAGTCCCCGCGGCTGGTGCGGGCGGCGGCGCTGAAGCTGAGCCAGGAGCTCTGCGGGATGTTGCACCGGCCCAAGCACGCCATGGTCACCAGGAACCTGGAGGGCACCGAGTGCCAGGTGCCCTGCCCCGCCAAGGGGCGCAGACCCCCCTCGGTTGGGGGGGCCGGGGAGGGTGCCGTAGGCCGGGGGCGCGTTACCTGCTCCCCCATTTAGGTGTTCAAGTCCAAGTTCAAGAACTGGGACGACGTCCTGCGCGTGGATTACACCCGCAACGCCGAGACGGTGCTGCAGGAGGGCGGGCTGGCCGGCAAGGTCCGCAAGGACGCCGAGAAGAAGGACCAGATGAAGGCCGACCTCACGGCGCTGTTCCTGCCCCGCCAGCCCCCCATGCCCCTGAGCGAGGTAGGGCTGGGGACCCTCCCGTGGGTCCCCCCGTGGCGCTGGCGTGGGGAGGGGTGCTGACGGAGCACGTGGGGGTCACAGGCGGAGCAGCTGATGGAGGAGTGGAACGAGGACCTGGATGGCATGGAGGGCTTCGTGCTGGAGGGCAAGAAATTCGCTCGCCTGCCCGAGGAGGAGTTCGGCCACTTCCACACCCACGACTGCTACGTCTTCCTCTGCAGGTGACACCCTCCTCCTCCCCTTCCCGGGGCTGCTGGACTCCCCTTATCCCCCATCTCCCTGCCCTGACCCCCAGCATGCCCCATCCCTCAAATCACCCCATTCCTGCCCTCAGGTACTGGGTGCCAGTGGAGTACGAGGAGGAGGAGGAGGAGAAGAAGAAGAAGGGAGAAGGCAAAAGGGAGGAGGAAGGTGAAGAAGAGGAGGAGGAGAAGCAGCCCGAGGAGGACTTCCAGTGCATCGTCTACTTCTGGCAGGGCCGGGAGGCCTCCAACATGGGCTGGCTCACCTTCACCTTCAGCCTCCAGAAGAAGTTCGAGAGTCTCTTCCCTGGCAAGCTGGAGGTGACCCCACTGGGTGCTCCTGGGGGGTGACACAGGGATCCCCCAGCTTTGCCTCACTTCTCTATAGCAGGGGATGGCCATAGAGCTTGGGGCTTGGGCTTGTATCTGGGGGGACTTTGTGGCACTGCCAACACCACCAACCCCTGGCCAGGTCGTGCGCATGACCCAGCAGCAGGAGAACCCCAAGTTCCTCTCACACTTCAAGAGGAGGTTTGTCATCCACCGGGGCAAGCGGAAGGACAGGGCCAGCCCACCCCAGCCCAGCCTCTACCACATCCGCACAAACAGGTCAGCCCCTCCTGGGCCAGGCAGCGCCCATGGTTGCCAGGCCCCTGCCAGGGCACCTGCCCCTGGGCACAGCTGCCTGACTGACCGTGCCTCGTGGGCTTGTTTCCTAGGTGCATCCAGATCAACACAGACTCTGCTCTGCTCAACTCCGAGTTTTGCTTCATCCTCAAGGTACTGCTCAGGCTGAGCTTCCTTGGGGCTGGGGGGGCTCAGCCACGTGCCCCACACCCCCCTCGGGCAGCCCTGACTCTCTGTGCTCCCCCAGGTGCCCTTTGAGAGCACGGACAACCAGGGCATTGTCTACACCTGGGTGGGCCGGGCGGCTGACCCCGATGAGGCCAAGCTGGCTGAGGACATCATGAACCACATGTTCGACGACTCCTACAGCAAGCAGGTGAGTGGGTGGGCATGCAGGGGGGCCCTGTGCCAGCTTCCTCAGGTGCCAGTGACCGGCAGGGCAGGGGACGGCCACGCTCAGCCCTGGCCCTGCTCTCACAGGTGATCAATGAGGGAGAAGAGCCCGAAAACTTCTTCTGGGTGGGCATCGGGAGCCAGAAGCCTTACGACGAAGACGCCGAATATATGAAGCACTCCCGGCTCTTCAGGTGGGTCCTGGTTCAGGAGGGGTGCTCCAGTCTGTGCCAGTCCTCCCAGACTAGCCAGGGCACAGCCCCCCCATGATGGGCAAAGCCCCTCTCTCAGCTCTGTCCAT
>NW_008628411.1:0-634 GCF_000691845.1 Merops nubicus | reverse complement strand
GTCCCTCCCGTCTGCAGGAGCCACATCCCGGCAGACTCCTGGCTCTGAGGGGTTCCTCTCTCTGCTGGTTCTCCTCTCAGGTGCTCCAACGAGAAGGGCTATTTCTCCGTGTCAGAGAAGTGCTCTGATTTCTGCCAGGATGACCTGGCTGATGACGACATCATGCTGCTGGACAATGGGCGGGAGGTGAGCGAGCCGAGCCCCCCCAATCCCTCCTGCAGCCAGGGGGCAGAGCCCAGATCTGCCCCTGGCTTCATTGGCTGAGCGTGGCTCTGTGTCCTGCCCGCAGGTCTACATGTGGGTGGGCACCCAGACCAGCCAGGTGGAGATCAAGCTGAGCCTCAAGGCGTGCCAGGTAGGGCCTCCTGCCTGCTGCTGGGGGAGCGAGGTTTGGGCGGCTCCATCTCCTGGCGGCTCCCTCTCCCCTCGGAGCCCCCATCCTGCCCTAGCTCCCAGCAGCTCCAGGGCTGGGGATTACCCACCCCCAGAGGTGGGCGCGGGTTGGGGACCCCCACGGCCGTGCTCTGCCCCAGGTCTACATCCAGCACATGCGCTCCAAGGACCCCACACGGCCCCGCAAGCTGCGGCTGGTGCGCAAAGGCAACGAGCCCTGGCCCTTCACCCGCTGCTTCCA
>NW_008628410.1:0-427 GCF_000691845.1 Merops nubicus | reverse complement strand
ACCCCCCCCGTCGGGCCCGGGGGCCACCCCGCGTCTGGCCGGGCAACCTGCCTGCTTGGATGCCCCTAGGACCAAAGGGTGCCCTCTGGGGTGAGGATGATGCTCCTGGGGTTAGGGGATGCTCTCCAGGGTCAGGATGATGGCCCTGGGGTAAGGGAACACTTTCTGTGTTGGCCCTAGGAGCAGGGGATGGCCCAGGAGGTCAGGATGAGGCCCCCGGGGTTTGGAGATGCCCCCCAGGGTCAGCGGGATGCTCCCGGGGCTAGGGGATGCCCTACAGAGTGGGGTGGTGCCCCTTGCACCAGGGGGGTCCCCCAGAGAGTTGGGGTATTGCTCCTGGGGATGTTCCACAGGGTCAGGATGATGCCCCTGGGGTTAGAGGATGCCCCATAAGGGCAGGATGAGGCCCTTGGGGTTCATAGGTGCC
>NW_008628409.1:2282-8832 GCF_000691845.1 Merops nubicus | reverse complement strand
GGATTGGCCTCTGGGCTGCCCTTGCCCGTGGGGGGCTCATCCACCCAGCACCCCTGCACACAGCACTGGTTTCTCCTTGCCCTGCTGCAGGATTTGGTTTCTCTGTGTTGCAGCAACTGCCTGCACGTGGTGGAGCCGATGCCGGTGCCCGGGAACGACGTGGAGGCCTATTGCCTGCTCTGTGAGTGCAAGTACGAGGAGCGCAGCACCACCACCATCAAGGTAACCACGGGGGTGGCTCCTCCTCCTTGTCACCCCACCCCAGGCCCAGCTGGACTGGTGGTGGGCTCCTGGAGGAGAGCCCAGAATGGGGAAGGAAACCTGTCGCAGCTCGTGCAGGGTGCTGGCGCCAGGGGTGTCTGTGTCAGGAGGGCTGTGACAGGGAGCGGCAGGGTGCACGGCTCCCTGGGCTTGCTGAGGGTGTGTGACAGTGCCAGGCACCTCTGAGCAGGGACCACCTTGCTGGTCTCCTCCCACATGCAGCACGTGTGCTGAGCTGGCCCCGTGCAGAGGAGGTTCCTGTGATTGGTGCAGGGATGGCACTTGGATCTCCTTGGCCTTCCTGCAGGAGGCTTTCTAGTGGGCAAAAGTAGAATGATCATAGAATCATAGAATTTATTAGGTTGGGAGGGACCTCTCTAAGATCATCAAGTCCAACCATCAAGTCCAATACCACCATGACCACTACACCATGTCCCCAAGTGACACATCTACACGTGTTCTGAACCCCTCCAGGGATGGTGACTCCAGCACCTCCCTGGGCAGCCCCTTCCAGTGACCAACCACTCTGCCACGGAAGAAATTCTTCCTAATATCCAATCAAAACCTCCCCTGGTGCAACTTAACCCCATTTCCTCTCCCTGTATTGCTGGTTATCTGGGAGAAGAGACCAACACCCACCTCACTCCAACCTCTTTTCAGGGAGCTGTAGAGAGCAATAAGGTTTCCCCTCACCTCCTCTCCTCCTGACTAAACACCCCCAGCTCCCTCAGCTGCTCCTCACAAGCCATGTTCCCCAGACCCCTCCCCAGCTTTGTTGCCCTTCTCTGGACCTGCTCCAGCCCCTCTTATCCTGTGTCACCAGAACTGACCCCAGGACTCAAGCTGTGGCCTCCCCAGTGCTGAGCCCAGGGGCACCATCACCTCCCTGCTCCTGCTGGACATGTTATTTTTGATCCAGGCCAGGATGCCCTTGGCCTTCTTGGCCACCTGGGCACACTCATGTTCAGCTGGCTGCCCACCAGCACCCCCAGGGCCTTTTCTGCCAGATAGAAGAGATCAAACATCAGAGGCAGCTGGGAAGGGACCTTGGTGGCCTCTGCAGTGCTGCTTCCCACACTGCTGATCCTTTTCCACTGTGCTGTCTTTAACTGCAGGTGATCATCATCGTTTACTTGTCTGTGGTGGGGGCACTGCTGCTTTACATGGCTTTCCTTGTGCTGGTGGACCCTCTGATCAGGAAGCCAGATGCTTACACCCAGCCCCTGCACAACGAGGAGGAGAATGAGGTGAGGCTGTGCTGCTGGTGTGTGCAGCTCATGGGGGAGGCAGGGAGAGGAGAGAATGGCTGAGAGCATGAGCCAGCAGTGTGCCCGAGGGGCCAAGGCAGCCAGTGGTCTCCTGGGGTGCATTAAGAAGAGTGTGACCAGCAGATCCAGGGAGGTTCCTCCCCCTCTGCTCTGCCCCAGGGAGGCCACCTCTGGAGTACTGGGTCCAGTTCTGGGCTCCCCAGTTCAAGAAAGACAAGGAGCTGCTGGAGAGAGTCCAGCAGAGGCTACAAAAATGCTGAGGGTCCTGGAGCATCTCTGTGCCAGGACAGGCTGAGAGCCCTGGGGCTGTTCAGCTGGAGAGGAGAAGCCTCAGAGGGGATCTGATCAATGCTGAGCAAGAGCTAAAGGGCCCCGGGGGGCAAGAGGCTGGGGCCAGACTCTGGTCCGTGGTGCCCAGGGACAGGCCAAGGGGCAACGGGCACCAACCGGCACCCAGGAGGAGCCACCTGAGCAGGAGGAGAAACTTCTTTGGGGTGAGGGTGCAGAGCCTGGAGCAGCTGCCCAGAGAGGCTGGGGAGTCTCCTGCTCTGGAGAGATCCCAAACCTGCCTGGCTGTGACCCTGGGCACCCTGCTGGGGGTGAGCTGCTGGAGCAGGGGGGTGGGGGAGATGATCCCCAGAGGTCCCTTCCAGCCCCACCATGCTGGATTCTGTGAAAAGAGTGACCCCACCAGTCCAGTGTGGGACCAGCACTGTTGCTTTTTGGGCAGTTACCACAGGTAGAAGTTTGGACTCAAATCTGTGCAGACGATGCTGAAGCACAAGGAAATACGCCACATCCAGGGTGTGTTTTATGAGCTCAAGATGAGACCTGCCCTCTGGGGCAGGGGGTGGCTCTTCACCAAGCAGCCTGAGTTTGATATGTCTGTCTGGATGGAACCACAAGTCCAAGGGTTCCTGTTTGTGCAGTTACCTGGGGGTGAGCTTCAGGGAAGGATGGGTTCAATTGTTTGCTGAAACATGAGGTTGGCCTCTCCTAGGTGCTTAAAAGAGCAGCCTCTGAGGTGCTGCTTGACCCTGCTCAGGAGCTGAGCCCTGTTGTATCCAGGCTCTGGTTCTTTGTGCTTCTCCCCAGAGCAGAATTTCACTCAGGTCCCATCTTTTTGGTGACATGTGATATTTTGGGCAAGAAGTTTAGGACCCAGCAGCAGAGAGAGAGTCTGTCTGTCTGTCTGTCTGACACAAGGTTTGGGGGAGGACAAATTTCTCACTGCATGAGTTTCATGCCATTTCAGCATCCAGTGTCCAACAACCTCCCTTGGACCTGATTCCAACAATTTCAGAACAAGAGTGCCCTGTCCTGGACACCTTTTCTTCTGCCCCTGAGGCTTCCCTTCTCCTGTGCAGGAGATGGGCTGGGGATGGTGTCTCAGAGGAGGTGCTGAGGGCAGAGCTGATGGCCAGGAGGGCTGCAGTGGCTGCAGGCACAGCAATTAACTCTCATGCTTAATTGCATCTGAGGGCTGTGCAGGACGTGCTGCCTGTTGGTGGCTCTGGGGCAGCTTCCCCAGTTGAGACACCCAGTTTAGCAGGCACAGTGCTGGGCAGAGCTCTCTTCTGGAGCAGAGCCCCTTCCCTTGGTAGAGCCCCAGGGCTGTGCCATGAGACCTTCCCTGCCTGGTGACTCTGGAGGCTTGTGATGAGCTCAGTCATGCTTGGAGAAGGAGAGCTGCAGTGTCTGAAGAGAATCTCCTTTCCTAGTCTCTGAGGAAACCACTGGATCAGAATGTCCTGTTTATACTTCTGAGTATAAACTATTTGGCCCAAATCTTTCATCTGCTGATGTAAGCGAGGAGCAACTGCAGTCTGGCCATTACCTCCCTCTGCTGACAAAGGTCCTGCAGGAGGAGGTGGATTGTGTTGTTAGAAGTCCACTTCTGCTGCACAGCAAGAATCCAGCTTTAGATCCAGGTGCACACTGCAGACACCTGGTATTAGGTGAGGTTTATCTTACTCCAGCGTGCTGGGCTGTAAACTCGTTGGGCTGGGCCTTGGGGCTGCCTCAGTGTGCCACGATGGGTCCCATGCTGACAGGACTGGGGTGAAGTGTTGGCTGGAGTGCTCTGAACAGCAGAAGTCCTGCAGCACTGCCTCAGAAACTGAGCAGGGGCTGTGTCAGCTGGGGTGCTGAGGAGGGTGGAGGTGTTCCTGGTTTCAGCAGGGGGGTGCAGTTTGCTGTTGTGGTGCAGCTCCCCACAGTGGGTTTCCAGCAGAGGTTTAGACTCGTGCAGTTCCTCTCCTGGGCAAGTTTTCACACCATGGGTGATCTCCCAGAGCAAGCTCTCCGGGGGGCTGGCGTGGAGGAGCTCTGAAAACGAGGTTCTTGGTCAGGACGACTCGCGCCTCGAGCTGCTCTCCCAGCTGAAATTCCCCCTGGTGGAGGTGCCACCTCAGCCAACGCCCCTTCCCCTTGCAGGACGCTCGCTCCTCGGGCACAGCACCCACCCTGCCTGGTGCCAGGGCCAACACGGTGCTGGAGAGGGTGGAGGGTGCCCAGCAGCGCTGGAAGCGGCAGGTGCAGGAGCAGAGGAAGACCGTGTTCGACCGCCACAAGATGCTGAGATAGAGCTCAACCCACCAGGACACCGGGTCCCTCCCCTGCTCCAGACAGACAGCAAGTGACCCTTCAGGACGCCCGTGGTGTGTGAAAGCTCTGCCCCTTCTGATGTCCCCTCTCCACAGAGAGCTGCAGACCAAAACTCTGGTTTTGTCCCATTGCCCTTCACCCCTGTCACCCTTGCCTGGCCAAGCCCCACACTGGCCATTAGCCCCATGGCTCAGGGCTGCCCTGGCCCCTGGGCTGACAGGAGCAGAGGCTGCAGCCCCTGTGCTCAGCTGGACCTGCTGGGCACCACTTACTGGGACCACTCTCCATCAGCCCACCCTGCATCACAGCCTGGCCTCAGTGCAGAGCATTGGGAGATGGATGAGTCTTCCCTGGATAAAAATAATGGGAGAATTTGTACGTGGGGTAAGTTATGTGGTGCTCCCCCAGGATGAGGAAGCCTCCTCCAGTTTGCAGTGATGTGAACTGGGCGTCGTGGTGCAGAGGCAGGAGGAGGAGCAGGCTCCCTGCAGTGCTCTTACCCTGCTGTAACCAGTGGATTTAGAGTCTGCCCCGTTCACGCCAGCTTGTTTCTGTCTAGGTGAGCATCATGAAACTCATCAGCACGTCCACAAGTAGGAGACCAGCAGGTAAAAGGTTGATTTACATCCACAACTTTTCCTGCTTTAGCAGTGGGTGAAAGGACCCCGGGGAGAAATCCTTCCATCTGTACCTGTGTCAGTGACCCTCGAGGCTCTCCCAGTGTGGCCAGGAGCACTTGTGTCTAGAACTGGGGCAAAGGCTCTGCTGGAGCCCTGTAAACACTTGTCTTGGGGCCCTGGAGAGGGGACACTTGTGCAACTCCAAACGCTCCCAGAGCTCTGACTGTGCTGGGGCTGTGTGGAGAAGCTGGAGTGGTTCTGCAAGGCGTGTACTGATCCCGTGTCAGGAGGGTGCTGGAGTTTATCATGTAGCATCTCTATTAAATGCAGACAAAGATCTATTACACGGCTGGCTTTTTTCAGGGCAGAGTCCCATCGGGCCAGCTCTGGGGCTCCCAGCACTGCTCAGCTGCTCTCCAAGCTGCCTTCCCTCCCCAGCAACTCGATGCGAGACCTCCCGAGCGAGCTGTGGTGGCAGCACTGGGACGTGCCAGTGCCCCAGGGGGGGCCCGTGGGTCCCCTGGCACTGCATTGTGCCTCTCTGTGCTCTGAAGGAGACTCTCTTCCCTCAGGAGAGCAGGGCTGGAAACACCACCAAAAAGGATCTGTCCTGCTGGGCAGCAGTTGGGCACAAGCTGCTCTGAGCTGTGTCACGGGGAGGCCGAGCAGAGCGGAATCCCCGAGCGAGTGCTGCTGAGGGCCTGACTGGGAGAGGTGCTGGCCCAGGGCAGTGCCAGCAGCTTCTGATGGAGCTGCCCAGCAGGACCCAGCCCTCCAAGCTGATCCTGCCAGACAGACCTGGACAGAAGCGTTGGGGGGGCTGGGGGTACCTGTCACCCTTCAGCACCTCAGGCTAAAAAGTACCTGGAGCGTCACATTATACCGAGGTCCCTCTTTCTTCACCCATCCTTGTTCCATTCTGCTCACTCCTTGGACTTCTCTCCCCGTTTTAGAACACCCATATTCCCCCTCTGTCCCTCTGCCGGGAGTCCCTCATGGATTCAGGGTGTGCTCCCCGGGAACTGCAGCCCCCAAAAACCCATTTGAAGGGTCTGAAGGCCGGCAGCAGCTGGAGGAGCTGGGACAGGGCTGGTGCGACAGGTCCCTCTGGTGGCCGGTGCCCTCTCATTGGCACCGAGACATCAGGGGCAGGGTTCCTGCTCCCAGCACCCAAACCCTGCACCCCTCATCCTGGAGAGCGAGGGCTTTGGGAGAGCAGCACCCCCATAGCTTCCCCTGGCCCATCCTAGGAACGGCCTGAAAATGGGAGGGGAGAGGAAAATAGGTTGGAAATGAGGAGCTGACAGGTTAGAAAACTCAGATGGGGAAGAGCTGATGTGGAGAGGTTGCAAAGAAACACCACTGCCTGGTGGTTTTGTTAATTAGCTGATGAGCTTTGTCCTGTCCCAGGAAACGTTCCCTCTGCCCAGCCTGGTCCTCGCCAGGCTCTGCTCTCCCTGTCCCCTGCGTTGGGCACTGGGGACCTCCGCCCTGTCCCGGTCCCAGCTCAGCACCCACCACCCCCCCTCCGGGTGCCAGCAGGAGTCAACAATTTCATTCCTCATCCAAAAAGGGAGTGAGAAAAATGAAGGCAGCCCTCTGGAGACGCAGCCCTGCTGCTTGGGCAGGCTGACCCCACGCTCAGGCGCCCGCCGCCGTCCAGACGTCGACGCTGCGGATGATGAGCCACTCGCTCTGGTCCCGCGTCACCCGGATCCTCACGCACTCCACGGGGCCGGGCACGGCCTTCTCCAGCCCCCCCTGCTCGAAGGTGCCCCTCTGGAAGGTGCCCAC
>NW_008628409.1:397-2181 GCF_000691845.1 Merops nubicus | reverse complement strand
CTGGCTGCTGGAACACGATGGAGAAGGTGCTGCCAGCTGCCGGGTGCTTCCCCCAAAAATACCCCTCTGCTGTGCTGTAAGCCTTGAGGGGCTCGTAGTTCTCAAAGACGGACATGCTGGTGAACAAGGCCGCCGGCGGGTTGTCCGGAAGGTCCAAGGCGTCAGCTTGGAAGTCGTCGTCCTCCCTGGCTGCTGGAACACGATGGAGAAGGTGCTGCCAGCTGCCGGGTGCTTCCCCCAAAAATACCCCTCTGCTGTGCTGTAAGCCTTGAGGGGCTCGTAGTTCTCAAAGACGGACATGCTGGTGAACAAGGCCGCCGGCGGGTTGTCCGGAAGGTCCAAGGCGTCAGCTTGGAAGTCGTCGTCCTCCAGGCGGTTGAAGGTGCCCTCGGAGGGGGGGTGGATTTTTTTTGAAGCGGATGACGTCCTTCTGCGTGAGCAGGAGGCGGAAGTGGACCAGCAGCCAGTCGCAGGGCATCTCCTGGTAGAAGAGGAGGAGGAAGCGCGCCAGGCGAGGCAGGTCGCTGGAGCGGTAGAGCTTGCCGATGTAGCCCAGCTTGGAGAACTCCAGGGTGGCCCAGCTGGAGCCTTCCCGGGAGGCCAGCGCCTTGCGGATGGCCGTCAGGAAGGACCTGGCACACCAGACATCATCCTCAATCATCAGGTAGTAGGAGGAGAGGTTGGCGGCGAAGGCGAGGAGGAAGGCGTAGTCCACGTTCTGCTTGGACCTGAACTTCACCCGCTCCTCCGGGTCGTTGTAGTTTCTCTTGAGGCCCTCCAGGGTGGGGTAGAACTCCTGGGGAGCGTGGATGAGCAGCAGCCGGCCCAGGAGGATGTGGGGAGCAAACTTGTGGGCGATGCTGGCGGCCACCTGGGTGTTCCACGCGGGGTCCTTGTCAGCCAGGTGCACCACCACCACCATCTCCTGCAGCTCTTCCTCCGTTGACTGCTTGAAGAGGGACTGCAGTGTGGCTGGGAGGTAGTAGCCATGTGGCCGCTGCACAGAGGCCAGTCCCACTGCCAAGAATTCTGCAAGGCAAAGGCACGGCGTGAGCGGGCTGAGGGATGGCCTGGGAGGCACCACGCTGAGGACTTCCCCTGCAAGCCGCAAGGAAGGGGCTCCAGAGAGCTCTCCCCGTGGCCAGCTCGCAGGGTTAGTGCTATTTATGGCCCTGTGTCCAAGGCTGGCAGGACCTTTCTGAAGCTGAAGCCCTCAGCATCTCAGGAGGTGCCCAATATTGGCCCAAAAGGCAGAGAAGACAGGATGAGAAGTCAGGGGCTCCTCTCAACAAGAAATATTTGGGACAAAATCTTATAAAAAGCCAAACCCGGGGAAAGAACAGAGCAGTGAGAGCCCATGGGGCAGGGATGGCTTTGGGGTGTCATTCCTCCAGCCTGCTCTGAACCTTGTGGAGATGGAGCCACACTGGGACAGGGCATTCTCTGCCCTCCCCCCTGCCCAGCACTGGCCCCACTTGTTCAGCTTCGCAGCAGCTTCTCCTGCCACTGCTCTGTGCAGCACTGTGCACGTTCCACATCTCCAGCCTCGCCTGGAGCTGCTCCAAGCTCCTTCCCGTGGCCTTTGTGAACCTGTCCAAGGGGCTGACCCACGAACCCCACACTGTGCAGTGTCCCCATGGCCCAGCCCCACCATCTCCACCTTCCTCACCGGAGAGCAGGAAGCACCCCAGAGAGACAGGACCTCACCCCCCCTCTGCAGGGGAAACCCAAACTCGCTGCAGTCCCCCCAGTGGCAGGGGCAGGAGCACGGGCCATGCCTGGAT
>NW_008628409.1:0-231 GCF_000691845.1 Merops nubicus | reverse complement strand
GTCGTGGGGTCGCTCACTTTTGTGGGGTGTCGGGGAGCCCGCGAGGAGCTGGTAGGAGACGTTGTGGAGCGCAGGGAGGTCGGTCGTGTCCTGCAGGATGTGCTGGGTGCCCGGGGCTGGCGCCAGGCCCCGAAGCTCCACCTGGATGGGAGCCACGGGCAGGCAGGTGAGACCCCAGAGCCCCACGGGCACACGGGAGCAAGGGGGAGTGACAACGGGGTGAGCCCCTCT
>NW_008628408.1:0-2675 GCF_000691845.1 Merops nubicus | reverse complement strand
GCCTCCCGAGCTGGCAGCACTCTGCCCCGCTGTCCTCCAACACATGTTCCCCTGTCCCCTGAGCTGGCAGCACCCTGCCCTCCAAGCTGGCAGCAGCCTGCCCCAGTGCCCTCCGAGCCATGTCACGCTGCCCTCGATCTGGCAGCATCCCGCCAAGCCACCTGGGAGCTGGCCGTGATGTGCCGCGCCGTTCCCCAGTGGGACAGCACCCTGCTCCGCTGCGCCCATCGTGCCCCTGCCCTTCTGCTCTGCCTGCCGGCTGGCGGAACACCAGAGCAGAGCCCGGGGGGCTGGCAGGGGGGGGAACAGGCAGAGCCGCAAGCTGGGCTCCAGGAGCACCCTCGCTGACCTTGTCCCCACTCTCTTGCCGAAACCCTGTGCCCGAGCCTCAGTGGCCCCTCTTCCTGGAGTGTTTCGGGTGCGACGGTGAAAGGTGCCCGATGGGGCAGCTCGGGGACAGAGACAACTTGTTATTGTAAATGTCCTGTTGCAGTCAGCTTACAAGTGCCCTGGGCCAGCACGAAGGAGGAGTGGGGGGGGACAGAAGACGGCAGCAGAGCGGGGGGTGATGCTGGACGAAGGTTACTCTGTGTTTTAATATTGCCAGGAGAATGCCTGAGGGTTTCAGGAATGCAGATAAGAAGCTGCACGGCCTTGCTAAGAAACCTGGCCACCAGCCTCAGCACTGGGTTACAGCCCGAGCAAGCTCCCGGGGGAGGTGCAGGGGGAGCCAGGGCTGCCCTGCTGACCGCTGCATCCCCCGGTCTGGAGCTAGCAGGTGGGTGAGTGTGGGTGGCTGTGGTGGTAGGCACTGAGCAGGGCTCTGGCCATGGTTTCTGATCGAGGCATTTGTAATAGCAGGAGGAGAAGCTGCTTGGGTGCTGGCTTGACAGCTCGGCAACCCTGTGTGCCCCTGGGGCGGGTCCCTGAGGGCAGGGACCACAGTCCAGGATGTTTCTCAGTCTTGGGACTTACAAGCAGAGGGACCCAGACCCCCTCAGAAGCAGCACCAAGCCCGGGGAGTTGCACAAGTCATGGTTGCTGGTGACTGGAGCCCTGAGGCTGAGCTGGAGCCTGCATCCCTTGGGGAACAGTTTTAGGGATACTTGAGGAAGCAGTGAGCTCCATTGGTCCCTGTATTGGGGAAGTGGGTGACACTGTATTGCTTGAGTTGGAGGCAGAAGGGTGCTCCTGGCTGCACCTGCTCTTGAAAGTGCTCCCACCACCTTCCCTAACCCTGCCAATGCCCTTTGGCACTCCTGGAAGAGGGAGAGCTCCATGTCCCACCTCCCAGCCCCACACTTGCCGCTGTCCCTCTGCCTTGTTGGCAAGGTACCTGGAAGCTCTTTGGTCTTCTTGGGGTGCCCAACTGAGGGCTCTTAGCCCAGCAGGGTCCCCGGCCACCACATGTCCATGCACAGATAGGTACCATGGTGCCTTGGGCAGCTCTAAAGGGAACTGTCCTCATCTCTATGGAGATGGAGGGAATTCTGGTAGCTTGCTGCCATCCCACAGCCCTCTGAGCTTGTCCTGTGGCCTCTGGCTGTAAGAGATGCCTCCACACATCAGAGGTCTAGCTCTAGCACTGTACCCTGTGTTGCTATGGATTGGGAAGGGCCATTGACCCAACTCCTTGTCCCTTCCCCCAGTACACTAGCTTTTACTGCTGTTGACTCACTTCAAACCTGTTTTCTTTCCCCAAGTCCAAGGGTCTGGGTGTCCCAGGCAGCCGGAAGATGCCGTCTGCTTGAGGGGGTGGGTAGTGCTGCTCTCTGCCCGCCTTGCCTTTATCGTTTCATCTTCCTCAAGAATTCCAGTGTGTTTGCTCTCACTGGTCCCACTCGGAGGTGCTGAGATAAGGCTGGAGGTAGAGCCCGCCTCACCTCTCTCCGACAGCCTGGCCCAGGAATGTCCCGGGCCCCCTGCCTCCATGGAGTCCCAACCCCAACCCTCTCCCTACTAGAGCCATCTTGCCCCCAGTCTGGACATGAGAAGGGAGATGCCAGTGTTGATCAGTGTGGAAAACAACTCTGCTCAGGCCAGCCCAACATCTCCAGGGTCCCCACTGTGATGTGAGTGGGACAGCACAGAGCCACCCAGCTCAGTGGTACAGTGAACAGCCCATACCCATGGGTTTCTTGGTCCCTGCCTACCAGGCTGTGCAGGCATCAGAGCCCGGGGCGGGCAATGCACATCCTTACTTGCTCCCTGCCCATTTGTGCCTGCTTGCTGCTGCCCATGCCTGCTCCCTGCCCATTGATACCTGCTTCTTGCCCATCTCCGTCCATCCCTGTCCGTTGTTGTTTTCTCCCTGCCTCCTGTGCCTGCTCCCTGCTCATCCCCACCTGCTTGCCACTACCTGTTCCCTGCGTATCATTGCTCATCCTCGCCTGCTGCCTCCTCATAGCTGCCTGTTCCCTGCCCGTCCATGCCGGCTCCTTCCTGCTGCTGCCCGCGCCTGCTCCTCACCCATTAGTCCTGCTGCTGCCCGCGCCTGCTCCGCACCCGTTAGTACCTGCTCCATGCCCGACGCTCCCTGCCTGTGCCCGCCTGCTCCTCGCCCATCGCTCCCCTCTCCTCCGTATCTGCTCCTCTCCCGTCGGTACCTGCTCCCGGCCGGTCCTTGCCCGCTCCCTGTCCCTGCTCTGACCCCTGCTGGCCACCAAAGGCACAGG
>NW_008628407.1:0-3429 GCF_000691845.1 Merops nubicus | reverse complement strand
GTCTCTTCCAACCTAAAAGATTCTAAGATTATAGCTCCTTGAACTGCTCTATCTTTTACACCACTTCTCCCATTTTAGAGCTTTTTTTTTTATTACTGAACAAAATTTCTGAACATATGCATGGAAAACACAATAAATATGTGATAGGACCCTGATAGCTGAGAGGAATATATGTGATGAAATGAGGTGCAGAGGCAAGGGTACCTTAGGGCTATTCAACTTCGGTGGATATAGACTTTATATCAACAATGCTGGTTTCTTTCATATTTTCCCAAAGATATTTTCTGACATTTTTAAAATGAAAAATCACAAGTTTAAAAGGGTATGTTCTCTTCAGAGGAGCTCTTTAAAAATCTTGCATGCAGCAGCTGATATTTCAAGCTGTTGAATTAGTAGTTCTGGGTTTCCTTTTGTACTTGGCTGTGCCAGAATGTGATTAGTTGTTTCAGCCCACTCATTCCCTTGGTTTGAGATGTCTGTGCATTAAGTTAGAAGGGAAACAGTCATGTGGTTCAGGTCCAACATTTGATCTGCATTATAATGGTTAACATTTTTTTCCTGCATGGATTTTTCAAGATATTTTGCCAGGAAATTTTAAAGCAGCGAGTTCTTGTTTTGAAGTGCTTTCTCATTCCATGTTTTGTTCTGCTTCTGGAGGCAGGCAAGACACCAAAGCTTTGAGTGTCAGGAATTGGGGGAAGAAGGAGAAACAGGTCCTGACATGTGGCTGCAAGCTATTGAAATCAAAAGGAAACTCCAGGCTGGAGCAGATGATGCAAATTAAGAACTTTGATTTACAGTAATTGTCCTGAGTGGAATCTCAACAACACAGACAGGACAGTGCAAAATACTGTGTGCTGAAATTAGTATTAGGTCTAAGTCACAAAAGATTCTGCAACTAGGCTAAAGGTATCAAACTTAACAAGCACAAAAATATCCAGGATTTGATCCATACTTGTATATACTCAGAACAATGCTCTCTTCAAGGAGCTATTGTAGCAACTTGTGAGGGCTGGAGTCAGCTCCTACAACAGGATGGGATGTAGACATTGTGGCATGCAAAGTGTTTCATAGCTGTTGGGTACATCATGATTTCCTCCTTCTTGATCAGCTTCTACACACTTCTTTCGTTACCATCCCTCTTGGAGGAAAGAAAGACAAATACACGTCAAATAGGAGGGAGTGGTGGGGAAAGCCAAGCTCAAGCCCTGGTGAAATTGCTGGTAAGATGTTAGAGATGCTGATAAGGGTAATGGATTGAGTGGAGTTATTGTCTTATGGTACATTTGCAGTCACTCACTGTCACAGTTTAGGGTCAGAACCACCCCCAGACCTGTAACAGACACTATCTGTTAACCCCTCTCCTCTCAAAAAAGGGAAGAGAAAGGGAATAAAGGAGAGAGACTTATTGATTAGAGAAGTGAAACAGCTATAATGAAAACCATACAACTACTATTACTACTAAAAATAGTGACTATATACAAAACCAGTATCGACCTCAACTCCCCTCTGAGGACAATACGTTACTATCACCCTTGGCTGGGGAGCAGCCCCCAGGGAAAGCTCCCAGGCTGGACTCAGCCACAGATGGTGACTGGGTACAGGGGCTGGGTTCTGGAACTCGGTTCAGGAACACACGGCTCCGGACCAAAGGCAGAATGGATGGAGTCCTCCTCAGATCCCAGCCACTGCAGGAGCAGCCAAAGAGAGGAAGGCAGGGCTTGACCCTTGTAATCCTTCAGTTTTATACTGAACATAACAGTTATGGGATGGAATACCCCATTGGTGAATTCAGGGTCACTTGTCTTGTCCACTCCTCCCTGTAGGTGTGGCCTTTTCTTTCTGCCCCCCTCAGTGTGGTACACAAGAATTAGCAGTGACCTTGGCCTGCATGCCAGTCCTCGGTAGTAACTCTAAACATGGAGCATTATCACTGCTAGAAGCAGACACTCTCTGTAAAAATATGCTGTTAACTTCAGAAAGTGCAACTAATTAGAAGAACTTTAGCTGAAAAGTAAAATCACTGAAAAGAATTAGTTCTACCCCAAACCAGGACACTCACTTAAGTTCAAAAGCTACTGTAAAACCACAAGAATCACAATAAATTTGCACAATAGGCAATATTTATATCTATTTTAAAGCTGAATGTTGCTCACATTTTGGGTATGGTTTTGGCATTAAAACCTGAATGACTAGAACAGGATTTTTCAAAGCATTTTTTAGGGAAATGTGGTAAACATTTTGAATTAGCGTAGCATTTATAGAAGAGCTGTAAATGTTCTATGATGAATCAGATGACCTGGAAAATTATGTAGAAAATCTAATGCTGGGCACAATATTCAAGAACAGGTAAGAAATTGCCATCCTTGCAAAACAATGTATTTGACACTTTTCTTCAGTTTCAAACATGTGACTGATCCATCACTGTAGATCTACAACCAGGAAAGACAAAGGTTGCCGTGTGGAGGAGTTGAGGGAACAAGAAATGGGACCCTTGTAAGATTGAAAGATAAGGGCCTTTCCTTCCGCTGTTGCGTCCTCTGACTTCAGCTTCCACGCTGTTCTCACCAAAACTTCTATTATCAATTTGAGATGGAACAAATCTGTGCTAGTCTTGTAGTCAAATATATAATTTGAAATATTTAGTTACTTTAATAAACCGTTGAAGTCTGTAGATAATTTTTCAGAGGGATCAGCTTTGTTAGAGAGCATAATCAGCTGTTTTCCCAAAAGAGCAAAGATCTCTTGAGTATCTATTATACCCTCTGAGCCACATTCAATAAAGCAGAACTAAGCAGCTGAAAGGCAAACTGCAAATATTAATATGTTATTTAAAAGTGAATCTTTTAAAGCAAAGAAACCCTGTTTGGGCTCAATGTGGTTTTTGAAATTTCAGGCTTCTATGAATACTGAGTACATTGGATCTGTTATTTGAGAGGTGGAGAGGAGCGTGCGAGGAGGAGTCATCCACACGGGCTTTGCAAAAATTTAACATCTGACAAGCACCTGCTGTGGTGAGGACGAGGTTTTAGTTCTAGGAATTTCATAAATATTTATTTTCTATGAATCTATGGTAGCATCTTGCTGCAGTATTAATATTTTCTCTACTTTCACAGTTGTTTTAGAGTCAGAAGAATCAGACATCGCAAGCGTGTCTGCTCAAACACACTGCTAAATTTAAACTGCACAGTTTAATATCTCTAAGATAGAATATTTTAGCTGCTTCGGTGTGATGTTGTTTAGAAGAAAATGTTCTTTCACTTTCTAAAGCTCAGATACACGAAAATCTATGTGAGTTCTGGGGGAACTCCGTATTTACTAGGGAGTGCTGTCAAGGGGCAGGTTTCGGGGGCTCGCTCGGGGCCTGGCTGCAGCGCCGGCCCCACCGCGCAGGCCTGCTCGGCGTGCCGACCACCTCCTCCTCTGTAG
>NW_008628406.1:0-235 GCF_000691845.1 Merops nubicus | reverse complement strand
TCCTCATGTCCTCCAGATATTGATGGTCCCCATGTCCACATCCCCCTACTGCTGGTGGTCTCCATGTGTCCATGTCCTCCTGCTGCTGGAGGCCCCCATGTCAATGTCCCCACATCCTCCTGCTGCTGGTGGTCCCCACGTCCACGTCTCGTCCTCCTACTGCTGGTGGTCCCCACGTCCATGTTCCATGTCCTCCAGCTGCTGTTGGCCCCCATATCCCCATCCCCGTGTCCCC
>NW_008628405.1:0-2629 GCF_000691845.1 Merops nubicus | reverse complement strand
CTAACCCCGTATCCCAATAGGTTAAATATCTCTGTCCACGTGCCGTGGAGCTGACAGGGTGGTCTCCTGCTTGCAGGTTCCAGCCAAGCTTTGATCTGCGCAGACGCTGTCGAGCTGTCCCCCATGTCCTTCCTGCCTAGACCCTCAAGGGCACGATGCCCTTGAGGTTCACCTCTGGTATTTCATCATCTTCCTTGTAGCCTGAGCTGCGCATGAAGGCTTCCAGGATGCCATCTTGTGACGCAGCTAAAATTCTCTCTACACCTCACAACAGAGTAAAAGAAAGCCTACTGAGAGTTGATTTGCTTTAGTTAATGCTCGCACACTTACTAAATGTAGTCTACAGATTTCCAGAATTTTTAAAACAGACAAACAAACAAAAAACAAACAAACAAACAAATTAAAACAAACTTACTTCTCTAAAGTGGTCTACTATACTTGCTGAAAGACTGGTAATCTGGTTTTGACAATAATATATGTTTGGAAGTACAAGACTAAGCACATAAAAGCATATCTGAGACACTTCCCCAGAGACACTGTTCTTACATTCAGATTTAAGGCAGATCCTGAAATAGCAGCAAGCAGTAGTTACTCTTATTACACATCTGGAAAAAATAACGTCCCAGGCATGCATGCACTTCTTGTCTTTCAGAACTGACATTTCTGATGGGCAAATTCTTCCTACTGCATTTCAGTCTCTAGCATTATACCATACAGTGAATGTAATAGCTGTAGATTAAATGCTACCAAAACCAAAAAATCCAGATTTATAGTGAGGTAAAATGAATGACGAATCTGGAAAGTTCTTGATTATACATCATCTTTTCTATATTTCTTTTATGAATAGAAAAAATACTAAGATTCTCAAAGGAATTAAAAAAATGTCCAGGCTTTGCTTTTCAAAATATGTCTTGAGTATCTTAGAGACCAGATATTGAAATAAATACTGTTTTAATCCACCTCATGATGTGTGCCACTAGTCATTACTGAGATGCTTGATGCTGGTGCTGGGCTTCACATTTTAGAAAATACGACATTGTTCAAATAAGGTCCAAATGTAACAGATATGAACATTGCCAAACATTCTGAAAAATTAAGGTGCTCTGCAACCATACTAATTTTTAAGTTGGAATAACCATTTCAACTGGAATGAGAAATGTTTTCACAACATAATTACATTCTCCTGCACTCTAAAACCATTGGAAAAAAAATATGAATTAGTGCAGCGAAAAATGAAACCATCCCGTGGGTTGTGAAAAATGAAGAAACTAACTCTGAAACAAGACACTATTACTAGAAATCTCTAAATGTAAATCCAGAAACACCAAATCTCCTTAAATTAAATTAATTTCAACAGAAGTTGCTAGTGTCTTGGGAGGTGCTCAACACCTTGAAGTATTGGGCTTTTGAGAGACACTTTAGAGTTAAATTATGCTGTTCAACCTGTATTTTTCCTGCCCACACTCCTTTACAATTCTTCAATAAGTGACCTTACATGGTAATGACTGCTGAACTGAGTAGACGTGCAATTTTAGGAAGTGATCACAGCTTCTACTTTAGTGCTTCCCTGCTGATTTCAACAATTTATGAACAATAGCTGATAACGGCTAAGTAATTAATTCAGCTGAAATAAAAAGAAATCTCTGAATAGATTTCATTTGTTATGAAAAGAAAAAAATTCACCAGAGGTAAAGAAGAAGGAAGGGAAATATTACTATTTTATTTAAATACCATAGTTTCCCAGTTCTGAGTAAAAGATGGCAGAACAACATTAGGAAATCATTATACCCTATAATTTCAACAGATTTATGTCCTATATTTCAACAGACATAGTGAGGAGGTTTTCTGCTACTTAGTCCTTTCTCCCTGAGCCAAAATTACATCTATGCCTACCTTGAGCTACATATGAGTCTTAACTTCTGTCTGTTCTTGGAATTTACATCAATGTTTTATTGCCAATTCCTTTTCATGATGTTTTCTGAGGACAACACAACTGTTTTTAAGAAAATAGTTTGACCACACATGTTTATTTATTATAAAGCATCTAAATGACCTTCAATTTTAAAAAGAGTCAGTGTAGATGTTACTTCACTGTAATTTCAGGTACTTGCAACATTGATGTTTATTTGAATGAAATTAATTTTAAATGACCCATTGAAGGAAACACGGAGTGATGTTTGTGCTTTCACTCATGTAGTAGCTGAAGAAACAAAAGAAAGAAAGAATGAAATAAAGGTCTAATTCAGCAGAGCCCGGGAACAGCAGCTACCTACAAGAGACTTGGGCCCAGAAGACAATAGAAAGAAATGTGCAATTACACTTATGCCATTCGGTTACCTGGTTTTCATTAGCAGCACTATTTATTAACACAGACAACATAGAAGAGAATGCAAATGAAAATTGCTCCCATTTAAAAGGCTTTTTTTTTATATGAAAAATCAACTGCATAATAACATCTGCTTTTCTGCCTTATATATAATTTCCTTTGTCACTCTGGGAGAAACAATATTAAGCTAGATGGGCCAGCAGTCTGTCTTAGAAGGACACTTCTTATTGATTACAATGGAGTAAGTTCATTCCATACTCTTCAGTATATTGCTCAAAGGACTTCTTCAGCTCAGTCTTCACT
>NW_008628404.1:0-2108 GCF_000691845.1 Merops nubicus | reverse complement strand
CTTGGCCTCTTGGTCACACTTCCACTCCTCGTCCTCGTTCAGGGTCGGCAGGTAACCGGGCAGCCCTTTACCTGTCCCAGACCCTGAGCTTGGATCGCTATAAATTTTTGGACTTTCCCCACCTGTCCTCGTGTATTCCAAATAAATATCTGACTTAAGGAACAAAGGGTAGGTATTGTCTTCTATCATGCACTGGATCTCCGTTTGGGCCTGGTCAAACATGTCGGGGTCGATCTGCAGTTTCATGACGCAGTCTTTGATGAAGCTTTTTGTGGCCGGTTTGATCTGCCGGGACACGATACCGTTGTTGTCGAGGATGTATTTTTTGTAAATGGCTTTTGCCAGCTTGAGTCTTTTTTCCTCGTTAGACGCGCACGGCTCCAGCTTCCTGAAGCCGCTGCAGGCGAACCAGAAGTCCAGCAGATCCGCGCAGTCCTCCTGTTTCAGGAAAGTCCTGAAGAGATTGATACCGTCTTGATCGTCCAGCAAGGAGTGCAGCGACTCGGCCCACTTCAGGTAGGGTGGAGTTGGCGAAGCGCTCCCCTCGGGCTCGTACCCCAAATCCAAATCGGAGCGCCTGGGTGTTGCCGTGGACATCTCATTTCTGACCACATCGCTTTTGCCGGAGTAGAAACCGTGGCTAGCCGGCCTCGGATCCGTGGAGACGAGTTCCCCCTCCTCACCGGGAACCGGGGGCCTCGGAGCATCTTCGGTGAAGCTTCCTCCAAGGTCCAAGGGGAAGCCTTTCCCCTGGATATTCATTTTTCTGGTCCTCGCTGGCGCAGGAACGGTGGGGGATGAGCTCAGACCTCAAACGACCAATATCTGTAGCTCCAAGGTGAACAAGTCTGTTTGGCTGAAACAGATGAGAAAAAGATGAGTATTGGTGTAAATAAACCCTCTAAGATTACACAACGCTAATTTTGCCCTGCACCATTACTGTACTAATGCCTCTTTTTCAGCAGAATCAGTGGCAAAGCTCTTAGCAGCTTCAGAGAGCGCAGAACTGGGCTCAAACCAGGCACCCTCTAAAAACGACAGTAACGGAACACCCAGCACTCAACATCACCGATAGGGCTGGTGCTAAGCTAAAAGAGGGGCCAGTTTCCCAACATGGGTGGTTTTGCAGCACCCTGGGACCTGGCAATCCCAAGAGACCTACACTCATGTTCCAGGCGGTGCCACAGGAGACACGGCATCAACTCCTCCACACAGCCCACCAGGGACACCACACGCACCAGGTCATCCTAAGGCAGCAGGCTTTGATCTGCCTACCCGTGTAGGAAATCCGCTCCTCCAAACACGAATTCAAGGATTGTATGAAACATTTTGAAAGAATATCCAGCCAGTCCCCAAAGCAGGACTGCACCTTAATCAAACACAGGTGGCTTTCGTCCGCTGGGGTGACATACCAGCGCCACATTCCTCACAAAGCTCCGCGCTGCACAAATATGCTGCGTCGCCTGCTCTAGCTCTAGGGGAATCCAGATGCATCGCTGACCCCAATATTTTGGGCATCTGGACTGCATTCTTGCTTCAGATGGGCATGTTAGCACAGGAGCTCAGTTCTGGCACCGGCTTTTGCAGGCGAGCCGTTGAGAAAAGGTTCATTTACGCTAACGACGCCGCACGCTGCGAGCCTGGGAAAATCTCAGGGCATCAAAGGAAGAGGAGAAAACCACCTCCAGAAGGAAATCTGATCGAGTACAACATTTTAAAAGAAGAGCAACGAGTCAATATGGAGGATAGGAGGTGTGGGGAAGGAGGGGTAGGCAGAGAGAACAATCCCCTACTTCTGCTGCATGACCAGGTACCTTCCTCATTTAGAGACCGTAGCAAAAGTCCGTTCTGCAGAACAGCACCAGCCTCGAAGCCCCGAGCGCTGCAGAACACCAGCTGCCTCACAAATTACTCCTTGCACTGGGCTAACTCAATTGCATATGAAAATACACCAGGAAAGACACATTTCAGCTCAGTCTCCCTCTCGAAGCTTACCCCACCCTAGCAAACACATCTTTGGGATGCTCTTGCCATTTTCACCCCGTTCTCTCTCCTCGGCTGAGCCAAGCACCACTGCCTCTGCCGTGCCTGTCCTTACAGTCCACCTG
>NW_008628403.1:4097-10133 GCF_000691845.1 Merops nubicus | reverse complement strand
GGCGCATACAGATCCCCCCGGCCCTTTCTCCTCCTGACAAGTGCGCACAGAAATAAATTACCCCACCGGGCGAGTGTGGAACAATCTGTCCCCTAAATTCTATTCATCGCCAGACAGGCCCCATTATTCCCCCGATTAAAGCCGCTGGAGTAGCTTGCAAGGGTTACAGTTACTCTGTCAAACTGTAAATAAGACACTAAAAATAAAGGGCGCTGGCGAGCGGAGGGGGAAAGGGAAGCCAGACTAATGCCTGCTGCTAGGGAAACCGAATGAATCCCTAATGACGCCTGTGTACAAACTGCAAATAATGAAGGAAAAGTGACAAACAGACCCCGGCGGGGCTGGGGAGCCGCTCGCCCCTTCCTCCCGGGAGAGCCCAGGGGCAGCGGGACCCCCTTCCCCTAAACCCTCCTGCTTCGCTGGCAGAATGGGTTTGTTCTTGTGGGTGTGTTTGTTTTTCAGCTCTAGAAATGAGCCCCAGTCCCTTTTGGAGGTTGTATGGGGGAAATGTTCATCCCCGGGAAATGAGCCCCAGTCCCTTTTGGAGGCTGTATGGGGGAAATGTTCATCCCCAGGGACTCAGGGCAGCCAGCAAAGCAGCAGCCCCCCCAAATTTTGCTTGTGCTTGGCCGTAAGGAGCGTTGCACAGATCTCTGACACAGGACAGGGCCAGAACCAGGGCAGGGGGCTGAGTCTGTCTGTCTGCTCAGAGCCCGGCCCCCGGGCAGGGAGGATGCAGCCCAGGCTCATCCCACCCCGGAGACCTGGAGCTCAGCCCTGGGTCTGCTCCTCGCTGCTGCCTGTGGCCCTGATCGATGGCAGGAAGGAATATCTCCAACCCTAGAAAGCCTCTTTGGATAAAATCCAATTCCCTTCTTGCTGCTCTCTTGCCAGCCAGCGAGGATGAGGATGTTCACCTTGCAGCAGAGCTGCCTTTGATGCCTTGGAGCTGAGGAAAAAAAATTACTGGTCACAGGCTCATCTTCTTTTACCTTTTTTTTCAGCTCCAAAGCTCTATGATTCTATAAGAGTTGTATTTTGGGTCCACCTCAGACTCTTCCCATCACCTGCAAGGGGCTAGATGTTGGAATGCTCCCTGTGCTGCTCAGGGGAATATTATCTGGATTCATGTTGTGCAAGATGCAGTGAAGAGAGCTCGGAGCTGAGCCTCTCCAGGTGGATGCTCGCTCCCAAAAGGAGAAGCCCAGGCAGAGCCTCGGAGCTGTGCAGCACTGGGGACACAGCAGATGTGTCACTGGCCTGGAAGCTGAGCTCTCATCCCTTGGGTCTGTGCAGATCCACAGCCCAGCAGTGCTGGGGGTGGTTCTGGGACCTTATCTGCAAAAAAAGCACCAAGAAAGGGCACAGTTGAGGATGGCACTTGCCCGTCCTCCCAGCCACAGTAAAATCACGAGGGTCCCTGTGCAGGTAGAGGGGTTTTAGGGATGTGCTCGGGTTTGGTGCTTCCACAAAGCTCAGACAAAGGGGATTTTTCAAGTCAGTTGATTTACTGTGGAGCCTGGCTGCACTTCTCAGGTCAAACTTGGGCTTAGCAGATTTCTTCCCTTGCCATCTTAGGAAAAAGAAAAACCCAAACCCTTTCCAGCCCCAGTTCCTGGCTGTGGAGCCTCATGACCCCATGGCAGCATTCCTGGGATGTTCTTGTGCAGGGTGGTATGTGCAGAATTTCAAGCAGGGGCTCGTAGCTCCACACCTCCCCTGTGCTCCCCAGGCTGGGCTCAGTAATTTGGGAGAAACTCCAGGATGGAGCAGCAAGATTTATTATTGCCACTGTTAATAGCGATGTCAATGTAGCATCTGTAGACCCAGATAGGTGTGTGCTGGTGGTGAAGGGAATGAATCAATTCATCAAAATGCCTTCAAAATTTACCAGCTTTGTTGGAAAAAAGAGAGTAATTTGGAAAAAGTCCCATCAGCAACCAGAGCTGAGTGTTGGAACCCCAAATCTGGTGCTCCCCAGCCATGGAAATGGGCAGCTCTTCATCAAACCTGCTCCCTGGAGGTGAAACCCACTCCCTGGAGGTTGTCTTCAGAAGAGTGATGGGCCTGGAGACCTTAAACTCCTCCTGGAAGAGGGTTTTGCTCCCATGGGCTTTGCTCCCTTGTCAGGGATGGTTTTGCCTGAGGACTTGGGTCCTGGCAGCAGCTTCTGTGCCAGGAATTGGCTCCCCCTGAGACTGCATCAAGAATGACAAGACTTAATCAAACTGAACTTATTTGCCTTCGCCTGCCTGAATCTCTTGGGTTCTGCTTTTCAAGGTTTCCCTCAACCTGTAAAAATAGGATTATTGTTTTGTTTTAGGGTTTTTTTTAAGTGAAAACTGTGATTCCCCTTCATGTTAATCACCTGCCTCCAGAAACTGGAGCTTTATGGTGGTGTCTTATGAGACTGGTCCTTGGTCCTTGAGCAAAGCCTCTCCTGACCAGGTTTGCCCTGGTGAGGGGAGGAAAATCAGACAGTCCTCAATAGTTAATATCTTTATACGAGTTCTGAGAAGCTCCTGTGCCTACTTGTCACTTTCCTCCTCCAAATATTTGAATGCTTTTGGTTTGTTTTTTTCCCCATCAATGGATGGAATGGAGATGTTTCCATAACCCAAAAGCTGCCAGCTCGCTCCTTTCCTACTCAGGCATTCTGACTGCTCAGCGAGGTCCAAGGGGCTGCTTAAGGGCTTGTGGAGGCCACGTTTCCATAACACCACTGCCAGGTCCCTTCTCTTCCCAAGGATTAGGGCCAGGCAAATACCTCCACTTGGGTTTTAATGCTAAAGGGTTGGTTTTGAAGGCGTTTGCTGGCGCGGTGCACACGCGATGCTATCCAGGTACCTTGCAGGGCTCCAGCCCTCTGGGTTTTGATTAATTTTATTTTTCAGGATAACCTCATTTTAAAGCCTCTTTAAAGGCCTCCCCGCAGGCTCACGCGAGGGCTGGTCAGGGCTTCACTTGAATCCAGAGGTGCAGGAGGAACATCCCCACGACCCCTGGAAACCCCAGCGATGGCATCAGAGGCAGAAGGGCCTCGATGGTCTATATGCCATAAAGTAGACTAATTAAGTATTACTAGTTTTGATGACTTCAAACAGAGTGACTCCAGGAAATAAGCCCCTTCTTTATAATTAGTGGGATTTCCTCTGCATCAAACGGGGAGATTGATTCTTTAATCTGCTCACATGCTTTTGATTTGGTCTTTCAGCTGCTTGTACCAACTGCTTCTACTCCCTGCAATAAAACCTCGCAAAGGAGATTTCAGGAAGGCATGACCTGAGTTGAGGTCTAGGATTTTCTTTGTGTGTGGCTGTTTTGTGTATTCTTAATTTGCCAGAGGTGATGATTGTGATGATAACGATGATCAAAAATAGCACAGAGACAGATTTTTTTAACACTCACCTATATTTAGGCCAAATAACTGGGGGTTGGGGTTTCTCTTGGGTTATTGTTTTCCCAACACGTTTATTAGCACTGGTAGATGCTTGTTAAGACCTGTAAAGATAATTTTGGCTGCCTGTCCATGATTACCCTGAGCTGTCCCGAGTGGGGTTTACTGTAAAATGTTTTTGGAAGAGAGCACAGACCTAACACCAGAGGCTGAGCAGGCTTCTGACATCTTGAGTTGAAATAAAGACTTTCTCAAGTTATTTATAAAGAATAAGGGATTTCTCAAGGACTTGGGATGGGCAGAGGAAAGAGGCCCCTTTTCTAGAGTGTTTCAGGTGTATGGTGTTGATTTAAGACTAAACCCAGGAATTTTGGAAGCTGTGTCTGATACAAAATCACCCCAAAAGTTGCTGCTTCCCAAATGAGGAGTTCAGGGGGGAGCAGGAACTTTTTTCCCCTTGCAAAGGCAAGAAGCTGCTCATGAGCCACCAGCTCCTTCCTGGGCATCTCCAGGGGGTTGGTGGCATCATAACTGTTGGATGGGAGGTCTGTGCTGGCTCCAGGTGCTGTGAGCCCACCCCTTGGTGCCCCCACCTCCAGAAAAGCTCAGATCTGACATCATCCCAGCAAATAGCCCCTGAGCTGGATTCCTTTCTGGCATGTGAGGTTCTTCTGAAACAACTGGGGAGGAAAAAAAGGGGGAAATTTGGAGCTATGTTGTTTTCCATCCACCTTTGGGTCTTGTTGGAAATGTGAGGCATGGGCAAGAGGGAAGCTTGAGGTGCTGCAGCTCAACTCCAATATTTTGTGTGAAAAGATCCCAAATCTTGTGAGGAGCAGCTGAGGGAGCTGGGGGTGCTGAGCCTGGAGCAAAGGAGGCTCAGGGGAGACCTTCTGGCTCTGACACCTCCTGACAGGAGCCTGGAGCCAGGGGGGGGGCGGGCTCTGCTCCCAAGGAACAAGGGAGAGGAGAAGTGGAACTGGCCTCAAGTTGCCCCAGGGGAGGTTTCAGTTGCCCCTGAGGAACAATTTCTTGCCCTGGAGGGTTGCCCAGGGCTGTGCCAGGCTGCCCAGGGCAGTGGTGGAGTCCCCACCCCTGGAGGGGTTCCCAAGCTGTGGAGATGTGGGGTGAGGGACACGGGGCAGTGGGGACCTGCCCGTGCTGGGGGTGGTTGGACTGCAGGAGCTGGAAGCTCTCTGCCAACCCAACCCATTGAGTGATTCCAAAATCAGAGGAGGGTGGTGGCTCTGCAGGGGGTGGTTTGGTAGCTGCAGAGCAGGGACTGGCTCCCCAACCACAACCCCTCTAGTCTGGGGCTGGCACCACTCTCGGTGCCCATCTCAAGTGGGGACCTGCCCGTGCTGGGGGTGGTTGGACTGCAGGAGCTGGAAGCTCTCTGCCAACCCAACCCATTGAGTGATTCCAAAATCAGAGGAGGGTGGTGGCTCTGCAGGGGGTGGTTTGGTAGCTGCAGAGCAGGGACTGGCTCCCCAACCACAACCCCTCTAGTCTGGGGCTGGCACCACTCTCAGTGCCCATCTCACACGGGTCCTACAGTGAGGGGCCCGGCGAACACGGAACGGTGCAATTATGCAAATAGTGCTCAGAAATCACCCTTTTCAGCAGAAACTCCTGCAGATCGAGCCAGGAGCTTCATGCAACCTTAATTTAATCTGGTCCTGCAGGAGCAGGGAGGTCTGATGGATGACCCAGCCTGGTTCTGAGGTGGGGGAGAAGCCCGGGAGCCCATTGGCACATTGGCCAACCAGCAGCAACCCAGCAGAAATTCCAGTGCTGCTCTTCACAGTCGTTTTCCTCTTTTTTATTAATTTTTTCTCTTTTGATTCCAGGTGAATAACTCAAGGCTGGAAGAAAAAAAAAAAAGAAGAAGAAGAAGAAAAGAAAAGGGGGAAAAAAACCCAGTCTCGGAACGCAGGAAATCTGTTAATTGCTTATGAATGTCTCTGTCTAAAAAATGATCAAATTGATGTTGTCGGGTTTTTTTTTGACAGCCTGTCTGTTATGTTGGTTTTTTTTTTTTTTTTTCTAAAATATTCATGCACCGAAATCTAATTACTAGGCAAATTTAATGATAATGAAATGAAGGCACTTTAGCAGAAAGCACAGGGCCTTGTTAATGTTTTCTCAGCCTCTGTCTTGTGCATCTTTTTAAAAAAAATTATTGATTTCTTTTTTTTTACAACCGTTTTTCTTGCCTATGATAAAAAAAAAAAGGATTGCTGAAAATAAACCTCAGCTTGCTGGAAATGTTTGTGGTGGCTCCGTTTGTAACGATGGGGAGTTGGCGAGGTGATTAAAGGTGTTTGGTGAAACTCAAATGAGACTGAACTCATCAGATGAGGCAGAGGAAATATTGTTGTTATTAGAGAGGTAACATTAAGAGCGTGCCTGGAGGCCTTAATGAAGCTGGAGACCCTCATGTGGTGGTTGAGGGGTGTGGAGAGAGGCAACGGCACCCTTGCCAACCTCTGGACCTCTCCAGGGTCTTGTTTCAGGGCATAGGTCTTGTCTGAGTCCTACCCAAGTCATTGGGTCAAGGTTGGTTGGGTGGATGGAGCATGGATGTGGTGGTTGGAGCTCACGTGTGATGGCTGGAGGGTGGTTGGGTGGATGGAGGA
>NW_008628403.1:470-3761 GCF_000691845.1 Merops nubicus | reverse complement strand
TGGAGCTCGCGTGTGAGGGTTGGAGGGTGGTTGGGTGGTTGGAGGATGCAGGTGGTGGTTGGAGCTCACGTGTGGTGGCTGGAGGGTGGTTGGGTGGATGGAGGACACAAGTGGTGGTTGGAGCTCATGTGTGGTGGCTGGAGGTTGGTTGGGTGGATGGAGCATGGATGTGGTGGTTGGAGCTCACGTGTGAGGGTTGGAGGGTGGTTGGGTGGTTGGAGGATGCAGGTTTGTGGTGGCTGGAGGGTGGTTGGGTGCTTGGAGCCATGTGCATGAAGGTTGGAACATGCATGTGATGGTCACATCATGCATCCAGCTTCCACCACTGGTCCAGGTCCCTCCTGCACCCCAGCTGGGTAAGGCATCAAGCAGAGTGCCAG
Organism: Merops nubicus; assembly: GCF_000691845.1. Taxonomy (NCBI): domain Eukaryota; kingdom Metazoa; phylum Chordata; class Aves; order Coraciiformes; family Meropidae; genus Merops; species Merops nubicus. The sequence continues at coordinate 3,381 of NW_008628403.1, read as the reverse complement.
CAGACAAGCTGTGGCCCCACCCCTGAGGAGATGGCACCTGAGACCCATCAGCAATCGGGGCAGGGCCAGCCTGGCCTCCTGGCCTCTATTTAAAGGAGGGTATGGAAGGCTCCTGGTTCTCCTCTACCTTCATTTCAGCTTCTGACCTCGCTGCAGGCTGTGGTGAGCCTCCTGCCAGAGCTGCTCCTCCCGCACCTCAGCTCTCAGGTGGGTCTCTGTTGGTTGTGGCTACTTAAGGGTCTGGCTGTTGTTGGGTTGAGGCTGATGTTACAGGTTTTACTGGTGGTGTTGGTGGCCCTGGTGGCCTTTGTAGGGTCTGCTCTGCTGGAAGGCCTTCAGGAAATTGCTTTTGGCAGTGGCTGGAGTGTCCCAGTGGGGGAGAAGTTGGGGGGGAGGGGGCACAGCAGGTTGGAGAACGGGACCCTCCCCATGGGGTGACCGAGGCCAAGCTGGCACCATGGGGCTCATGTGCCTCAGGCACCCCCAGCAGGGCTCAAAGTGTGAAGCCTCAGAGGTCCTTGTTCCCCCGTGGCCTGTGCACCTCCTGGGAGTGAAGTGAGGTGGGAATTTGGGAATTTTCAGGCCTGGCTGTGAACGTGGTTTGGCAGAACTGGGTTTTTTTCTCCTCATAAGTGCTGCTTTCTGAGTCCTGGCAGGACACTGGTGCCAGCTCCTGGGGTCTGTGTGGCTGTGGCAGGTTCTGAGGGAGCACCATTAGAGACCAGGACATATTTTGGACCTCTCTGGACTTGCAAACTCTCCTTGCCCTGCAGACTAGCTAGTTCTTGCTCGTGGCCAACCTCTCAGCAGCAGTTCCTGGCCCAATGTAACCCCCTTAACCCTTCCTGCAGCCACCCCCTGGTGCTGCTGGGCAGCTGGAAGGCTCCCTGGCACCACCTCTGAACTGCAGCAGAGGGATCAGCCCAACCCCGAGGGGAAGGGGAGACCACTGGCCCCTGTTGTGCCTTTGGTTGCCACACCTCCTGCAGCAGAGGCTTTGCACCCTTGTAGGGCTGAGGGGAGGGTGGGGAGGGGTCCCTGCCTGCACCAAAATCTGCTCCCACCCAAGTTTGGAGTCTGGATTTCCAGGAGTGAGTCCTCTTCATTCAAGATCTTCACAAAAGATCTGGGTCCTTTCTCCATCCTGCCAGAGGAGCCTCTTCCCACCCTCAGGGTGCTGCTTCCACCCCTGCCCTGAGGAGATGTTGTGGCAGGAGGAGCCCAGGGAACTGGGGAGGGGTTGCAGGTTCTGCTGTGGGGGTCTCCAGCTCCAGGGCCCCACAAGTGGAGACCCTGAAGTCTTTCAGGACATCAAGGGGCTTGTCAGAAAGCTGGGGACAGACTTCTGAGCAGGGGCTGTTGCAGCAGGACAAGAGGGGATGGGCTTAAACTAAAAGAGGGAGATTTAGACTGGAGAGAAGGGAGAAATTTTGGATGCTGAGGGTGATGAGCCCCTGGCCCAGGTTGCCCAAGTGGTCACTGCCCCATCCCTGGAGACCTTCCAGGTGAGGGTGAGGGCTCTGAGCTCCCTGCTCTAGCTGGGGATGTCCCTGCTCCCTGCAGGGGTTGGATGAGATGAGCTTGAAAGGTCCAACCCAAACCAGTCTGGAAATTCTATGAGTGTATTTAGCAGAGGCTTTTCCACACCTTTTCTGTGCTTCTCCACCTCTGCCTCTCACCTCTGGAAGTGCTTCATGGGGCTGTTCCCTGTGCCTCAGCTCATCTTTGAGGTTTCCATGGGGAGCAGAAGAGTCTCTGGGTCCAACTACATGCAGGGAGCAGTTCAGTGCTCAGCTCTATGCTGAGAAAATCCCTTTCTGAGTGGGCTGGGGAGCGTTCACAGACTTGCACATTTGCACCCATCTCTGTTTGTGTTGCAGAGCTCTCTGAGCTGCATTTATCCTGCCAAAGTGACAGTTTTCTATTAGGGAGCTGCAGCCCGGCACGATGATTATAATTGTCACTAATTTCTTTCTTTTGCAATCAGGTTTGTACCTTGACACACTGGCATAAAATGAGGCAGATTCCCCCCCTCTGGGGCAAGGCTGGCTCGCCAAATGCTTGTGAAACCCTGATTTCCTCAGGGGAAGCTGGTGCAGCTCTTGGGTGCCTGTGAAATGCCCAATTTTGGCTTGTGGTGAGGAAGGGACAGACCAGCAAGACAGAGACCAAGAGCCAGGGACCAGGAATGCTCCAGGGAAATGCCTCCTGAAGGGGCAGCAGCTTTCAGAGCAGAGAAATCCCAAACCCACCCTAAGGAAGGCTGGATAAGGGCACGAAAGGCTCTGCCCTGGCTTTGGTTTGGGCTGGAGAGTCCAGCACTGGGCTCTGCACCGAGGTCCTCCTAGGACTGAGGCATCTTCCCCGTGCACCCAGGGCAGAGCCTCGTGCTGGTGTCCTCGGGGAGGGGAACCTCCTGCTCTGCTGGTTGGGCTTTTTCCACTTAAACCCTGTGGAATGGGAGTATGGAAGTGGGAGGAGTGAAAAGAGGTGGTGGGGGTTCAGAGAAGGGGGGAAAAGTGCTTCTGGATTTCTCCTGGGGTCATGAGAGGAGAATTTGGCCCTCTTATTTATTTTTTTTTTGAGCTTAAGCCTCTGGAGAGCGTGCTGCAGAGATTCCCAGGGGGTATGGGTTGGCAGAAGTCCCACGACACCCTCAAAAATATCCCCCCCCCAAACCCCCAACAACAGAAATAACTCGGTAAAACAAAGCCCTGGGTTGTTCAGCCAACTAAAATTACCAGCACGTCAAATAAAATATGTACAGCATTAAAATAAAATTTGCATTGCAATAATGCTTTATTAAGCACATTAGGAGATTAAAAGAATCAACCCATTTGTTCCCATTCACGACGAGGCAGGATTTGCATTTCTTTTTGTCCCCCCACCTCCAACTAGCCCCTCTCCCTTC
>NW_008628403.1:0-375 GCF_000691845.1 Merops nubicus | reverse complement strand
ACAAAATGAGGAGGGGGGTGGGGAGTTGGGGGGGGGGGTTTGTATGTGCCGAGGGTTTTTTTTTTTTTTAAATCAAAGCACTTGACTCGGTTGTGTGTTTGTCTGCACGAGTGTGCAGCAGAGGAGGGGTGGGACGGAGAAGAAAAGGTTTGTCTGCTCCCATTTCAGCTAAAATGGTTAATTAAGACAATAGAGGCTATATAACAATCGGGGCCGGGGCTGTGAATGGTTGTCTAGACTCTATAGTTCAGCTGCAACTTCTCCGTCGGAATTTTAACTTGGCCGGGGCTGGTTTCCCCTCCCCTCTTTCCCCGCCTCTCAGCTCATGGCCAGAAGTTCCCTTTTCTCTTTTGTTTGTTTTTTTTTGGTTTTTTT
>NW_008628402.1:0-6216 GCF_000691845.1 Merops nubicus | reverse complement strand
GGGGTTTTCATCCCTCGGTTCGTGACAGTTACATTTTTTTTTTTATCTGCTTCTTTTATTTCCACTTCAACTGGTAATCATTTTCAGATTGCAGTATGCTGTCACATATTTTAAACTGAGCTTAAAACTAAGCAGATTTATTTCCCTATCTGCAGAAGCTGAGCAACCAGATATTCTAAGCTGGCTTTAGTTTACTTTAAAAAGTAAAGTATGCACAGGAATAATAATAATAAAACAATCTGAAACTTATCGGTATATTTTCTGTAGATGTACTTATACTTGGTGTTGGAAGTGTAATTAATATGAATCATCTGTCTTTACCAGAAGTAGGGAGATCACTGCAAGCAATACTTCAGAGGTAAAAGATGCATCAGAACTTACATTAAAAATTTCCACTCTGAATACTAAAAAACAACCAAATATTAGAAAGGACCATAAATCTTAAACAATTCAACAGGGAATTTTGGCAATATGGAATAACAACTTTTCCATTATGTGTAAATTTCAAAATTAAAAAAGGTGCTTGACAGGGAGAGAGGATTCAGTTGGTTTTTGCTTTTCATTCTCTTAAATACAACACCTAGGTGAAGTGCTGGGGTGAAACCCCTGGCCCTGAATGAAGGTTGGCATATGGGTGATGTCCACAACCAGGCAAGAAAGACCCTCCTGATTGCTTTTCACCCAGGGTCTGGCCAGCCTTCGGTGTGAACTGATTAGGGGATCACCACCAGGTACCCCTGCCTTCCATGTTAACATCTTGTCCTTCCCCCAGGCCAATCACATAAGAGCTGACTCTGCTTGCAGTGGAGTTGGGGAAGTCTGTCTACACAGTAGATGTACTGTGCAGGAATTCCAGTTATTGGAAGGGCTCCCCAAATGTTCAGAGCAAGTAGAGTTCCTGGTCATGGCAAGACAAGACCTAGCCAGTGATTAGGAGGTTTTCTCTGGATATTTGCTCTATGATTGGACTGACCACCTGGCTGATTCCTTCCCCCATGGCCTGGTTTCTGAGTCAGCTTGTTCCTTTCTTTGTATTGTATGTCATGAGTGAATGTGTTAATCTATTCATTCCTCCAGTGTTTGGGTACCTTGGATCTCTTGCGTATGTCGTAAGATCAGAGGGAGGGATCTGACTGTTTTGTCCATTAATGACAATATTCTTCTTTGTTGGGCAAGCAGTTAGTGAAAGACTAGGACACTTAAGAAAACTACTTAATTGACTTAGCTTACTTTTCTGCTGCAGTTACTTTTTCTTTAGTGTGTTGGGTGTGCATGGCAAGGTTTTGGTAACATAGTGACTGCAGAGATGACCTCTGTGAGAAAAGAACAGGAGCTGCCCTGTGCTGTAAGCAGTTGGTTCTAGCTGGCTCCAAAACCAACCCAATGCAGGGCAAAGTGTGTGGAATCTCTGTGAAAACATACTAAGAAAGGGTAAAAAGTGCTTGATGGAGAGAGAGAGGGAGAGAACAAAAAGTATGACAAGTAGCAAAGGGACAGTGTTCGTTTAATGTGTCTTTTTGTTTCCTGCTATCTGAACTGCTAATTATATTTTTATTTTAATTAGCAATAAATTAATCTAGTTTTCCTCAGATTGAGTCTGTTTTGCCTTCAATATCAATTGGTAAAACTGTCTCCTTGTCTTTATATGAATCCCTCAAGCTTTCTTATTCTTTTTCTTCCTATTTTCTTCTCCTGTCTTACTAAGGGAGGAAGTGAATTGAGTGGCTGTTTTTCAATGCCAACCCACCATGAGGGGTTACAGAATAAATATCTACATACAATAGCCCTCACTTTTTAATTCTGTATGACCTTGGATACAATAAGTAGTAATCAATGAAGAAAGAAGATAAACATGCTTTCCAAAGCACCCTGTTCAGTGGGTTCGTTGTGTTTTGATAAAGTAAATGAAACTCATTAATACAGATGAATGTATTACTGATTTATGCAGATGACTATTCTATAAATTAGCTCTATGCAGTCTACCACTGTTAACAGCAAAATAAATTTGCATTAAAAATTGTAGTAGTTCTCTCTTGTGAGCTAAAAGCTTTACCGTCTCTGTATCTTCTGGTAGAAAATAGCTTAAATGCATGGAATATCTTTTGTATTTCATGTATGCTCTTTCAACATTCCCCCAACGCTTTGGGATCTTGAGTTGTGAAATAGAAGTAGCTCTTCAAATATCTGTGTGCCTCTGATTTTTTTTTTTTTTTTTTCTTCTTGAAATTCTGAGATAAAGGCTGCTGAAATTCACACAGCTTCATTTCTCCCTCAGTTGTGTCATGAGAGTCTTCCAGTGTTCTGTGGGAACACCGGCTATGCAAATAAGACCCACCAACATCTGAATTTTCCATGATCAATAAGACCCAGTAAACTGAAAAGGAGAGTAGCAGAAAGAGAGAGTTCCCTAAGAGTAGGGTTTGGGACAGAAGTTAGCTGACCAGTGTCTCTACATCCCTTTTACATGTACAGCTGATAGCTTTTCTACAGAGTGTTTCAGAACAGGAACCTAAAGTATGTGCACTGAATTGTTTTCTGAAGCAGTTTGTCTTTCTCCACAAGCTGCAGAAGCAGCCCATGGAAGCTGTTTCATAACATAGCTGATTAAAATTTGTCAGTATGAATGCCTTTCACTTTTAATTCAGTATTAATACTACTGGAGGAAAACGTAGCCTATGACACACAATATTTAAAGCAACATTGAACTGTGAAGGTCTTCTTTGTTTGCATTACACTGAAATTTATTGAAGGAGTACCTATTTATTCCACAATGTAAAGCCAGATCAGTAGATTAGAATTATTAAAAATTAATATATTCCTCAGGTTTTGTACCCTAGAGATCACAAGAAATAAAATGTAACCCCTTTTCCTGGATGCCAAGGTGATTAATGATTTTATTTCTGGGATGTGGAATCATGACTTGCAGAGCAGGGTGATATGTTTTGCTGAGCATGGACAATCAGTGCAGGCAGTAAGGTTCTCGTAGGCCTGAGAAAGTCCGTAAAGTAACTCTGAGTACCAAAATATTTAGAGTTAGTGAATTCTGTTGGCTGCTCTCCCAGACAAGTATGCTAAACACTGACAAACTAACTGACAACAACTCTATAGTTGTGTAAGGGCTGACAGAGTGCCTGGACAGAGCATGGACAACAGCTATTATCCAATCAGTAGCTCAACTTAGGTGTGTGAACAGGCTTGTTAACCTATGGGGCTTGGGGTGCTGCCTCTTGTCTACTATAAAAGGCTGTATTACTTTGCAATAAACGGATTTGGCTGCAGACCCCTTGGAGTATGCATCTTTTCTCCGGAGATTCTTCCCGACACTGAGATGAATATTATAGGTGAACAACAGTGCAATCTTTAGATAAAATGAGCAAATGCAGAAGATGATTAAGGAGTTTAATTTACATGGTATGTTATAATTATGTTATGTTAAAATACAGAGAATCAAAGCAAAAGTTTTCTCTTTATCATTAATACGCCTTTTGCTCCATCAGGTCTATATTAGGAAAACAGTCTTTGAAGACAGACACAAGAAAGTGGCTTATTTAAAATTTTTAAAACATTTCCTTTCCATATAATTGTTAGTTCCTGTCTTCATATATATAAAATCAACATCTTTCTCCAGATTTTTTCCTTTCCATTGCATTATAATTTCAATTTTGTGTTAGAAGGCTGACCAAAAAAAGTTAGATTCTTCAAAGTGAAAGCATTAACTTCTATGTGCATGTTTGATCCTGTTATTTTATACGGTTTGTTGTTCTAGTTAAAAGCAATGGTAGCCAAGAATAAGGTTTATCAGTATTAGACAGGAGCAAAAAAGAAATGAGATCTAACAAGGTCACACTGGTTCTAATACAACAGCTGATGAAGGTTTTTTACTTTCTTCATATCCCAGTGTCTCAAAAATGTTCTTATTTTCATAAGTATTAAAAAAATATTACCATTAACAAACATTGTGTTTTTCAAATTGCAAGTATATAAATGAACTGGACAGGTTTAAAAGCATTTCCTTATCAGGAGCTTTCTTCTTTTATTCTTTTCACATCTGTAATTATAAAATAAAACTTAATATTGCTATAGACCATGGAATTATCATTTTGTTAGGCATACTATGCAGTTTGGTTTTAAGTACTATATGACCCTTTGCTTCAAAGTTTGAAAGAGCAACTAAAGGCAGTGAGAAATGTAGAAAAAAAATATCCAAGAAATCATAAAGTGTTTGACAACAGCTACTTTTTAGTATTGTCTTTATTGACTGGCTGAATTCTAAAAATTAACCTTATGACAAAAATATCCTGGTAAGCAGTCAGTCAGAAGATGGTAGAAGTTTCCAGGTGGTAGAATTAGCCCAAATAAAATGTGGGATTTTTTTTGAGTAATTGACATAAATGGAGCACTGTCTCCTGGTTTAAAAAGTATCACAAAGATTGACATTGTTTAATTTTCACCTTCATTGGTATTGAGTAATATTTTATAAGCAATAAGAAGTCTCATTTTTGCAGGAAGTGTACTGTGCAATTTATAGCAAGATTCTATTCATTTGCCATCTGGCCTCCTATTCACTGGCCAAAGCTTGTTTATAGATATATTGGCTGAACATTTTCAGTCATATTTACGAGGTTAAAAAAGAAGAAATCTGAGTTATTTTTTAATTTTAAGTGGATGCATGTATACTTAGCATATGTCAGAAATTAAACAAAAATAATGTTGTGTGCTATTTTTGTGGGAAAACAGTAAAGTAGATTCATTTCACTGGAGGATTCTTTCTGCATGATTGCATCTTTAGATTTGACATTGCTATTTTGAATGTGTTATTAAGTGAAAGTTCTTTTCAACTTTAGATTTTGCTACTACACAAAAATAACCTGCAATTGTTCCTGTCACACACATACTGAATCTAAACCCATTCTAAATGTGACTTAAAGGGTTAGTCTCTTATTAAAAGAAATCTTGCAGAGATAGGCCCATGCAGCCACCTCAAAGCACACACAGTACAAGTCAGATATAGTCAGATTTGTGCCTCGTGTTGATGATGCAAAAAATACTGGCTTTTCTCTATTTAGAAATAGTATATTCTGCAAGACGTAGTCCCTCTTGTCTTGATTTATCTTGTTCAAGATCCTGAATTAATAGAGGCAGATGAAGCAGTAAGAGAAGACAGTAAGAACTAGGAGCACTAATAAAGTGTGCTGGTGTGTAACAGTATATAAATCTATAGTTTTCAGTGTAAATAGAATCAAAGGAACAAAACAGATGTTCCTGGATGCAGAAGAGCTTCTTGTTCTAATGGTTGTTAAGCAACGAAATACAGAAATATAGTTCTACAACCAGTCTATGATAGGAAGAACAGATAAGAGTTGCTTTTTCAGTGTCCTTCTTAAAGAATAAAAAAATAAATAAAATAAAAGTCACAAGACTTTCAAAAGCCATTAAAATGATTGAAAACCGCTTATTTATTCAGTAACTATAGCAGGAAAATTTTCTAGGGATGACAATTCTCTCTTGATAGAAACTACATATTAGTGGTTATAATGATGGTGTGTTAGTATGCAAATTAAATAATTAAAATTATATTATATTGAAATTATGTTACGACATTTATGGAGATAACATGAAGATCATCTTGTTTATCAGGTCATTGAAGTTTGTATTCATTGATGAACTACACTGTTATTATGAAGGTTATATAATTTTCTGAGCAGGTAATTGAAAGAAAATCTCAATACACTAGCAGTTCCTCTGTCTCTTTATAACAAGAAGTTCTATTTTTTATGATTTTGCTTCACTAATTCCACATATTGATGATATCTAGTGACCAAATAATCCCATCTGCTTTGATATTTCCCTCATCTCAAATATATTTGGAAATTACACTATAGCTGTTGCAAGATATTTCTGTCCATAGAAACATCAGTTGCTTAAAATTTTTTAACTTATTGACAAACTTGTCTTATAGCTAGAAGACCTGAAATGAAACTAAACTTTCTTTTCCACTCTAGTGAATAGAAATTTTCCAGTCAGTGAATAGAAAACATTACAAAAAAAATCTAAAAGGCTTAATTTATGTATGTTATAATTTCACCTCAGGTGTTTGCTGTGCAGTTCTTTATGTTGACTGTTTAGAGTTCAAGTTATATTTTTGGAAACTTCACTAATGGTGAAGAGAATCCTCGCCCAGGAGATAGTAGGGCTGATTCACAGGGCTTTAAACTA
>NW_008628401.1:363-1004 GCF_000691845.1 Merops nubicus | reverse complement strand
CCTGGACCTGCTGCCCACACTCTCCTGCGTGCTCTGTGCAGGATGGTTCCACACAGCAGCACAGCTCCGTCCCACACTCCTCACTCAGCACCCGTGCCTGGCTCTGACCCTGTCACCCGCCCGTGAGGGACACGGTGGCTTCTGCCCCATCCCCCACCTGCCCAGTGCCCCTGCTCAGCCCTCCCACGACGTGGGCCCTGTCCTGTGTGCAGTGCCCCACACAAACCCTTTTCCCACTTAATTTTTGATGCAGTTCTGCCTCTGAAGAGGCGCTGGGGATGTCCCCAAACCCACCAGGCCCACAGGGTTGAGCCGTGCAATACCACATGACCCAAAGCCGTGCAAAGGGGTTTGTGACCCCACGGAGAGCAGCCAACAGGTTCTGACACAGATGGCACATCGAGAACGAGCGGTGGGTAACTGCAGAACGGGACCTGTGCTGGAGCTTCTGCCAAGTGCTCCAGGGACGAGCCCGTGGTGGGGACACTGCACCCTGCTCAGGGCCTGGAATGGGGCCGGGAGGGCAGCGTGTGGGCACCACGACCCCCGGAACCGTTACCTTGGGGACGTCCCCCTTCGCCCCCGGGGGCAGGCGCAGGATCCAGAAGTTCCTGTTCTTCAGCAGGTTCTCCCTGTTCTCC
>NW_008628401.1:0-226 GCF_000691845.1 Merops nubicus | reverse complement strand
CGCCCGATCAGCTGGTTTCCCCCCATCCTCATCCTCCCCTCCAGGTTCATCAGCTGGGCGGCCTGGATGTCCACCTTCCTGTCCACGGCCTGGATCTCGGTGACGAGCGTCAGGGAGATCTCGGCGGCCGGCAGCTCGGCCTCCCCGGTGGGGCTCTGCTCGGGGGCGGCCAGAGGCTGCTCCAGGGCCAGCTCCTGGGACTCCATGTCCCACTCCAGCTCCTGCG
>NW_008628400.1:0-1336 GCF_000691845.1 Merops nubicus | reverse complement strand
AGTTCCAGGTGTCCCTGCTCACTACAGGGGGGTTAGATGAGAGGTGACCTTGAAAAGTTCATCCCACCCCCTTCTGTGATTCCATGTGCCCTGTGAAAACAGCAGGAAGATCAGATGTCTGGAATGTAGCTCAAAACAACCTTCTCTCCACATTTCCAAGTGCTTTTTGCCCCCACGTTGTACGGCTGCTTACACCAAAGGCCAGGCATCAATGGGCTTTGTCTCTCAGACCACTTCTGGCACTGCCAAGGCAGAAGCAGCCCGTGCTGGTGTCAACTTCTCTGCACAGCAACTACAACTATAAGAGGCTGAGTGTGCAGGTTAAGCACTATGGTCAGAAATCCACTGTCAAAAACCTGTTTGCAGTGAAATTTGATAATGTCATTAACCACTCACAAGTTTACTGCTTGAAAGTTTGAGAATTTAGCTGACCTGAGATGGCTGGAACTTGTTTTACCGGCCCTCTTTCCAGGAACAGCTGCAGGGAACAGCAACCTTCCCACAGCTAAGCCGCAAGCTGGGCCAGCAGATTGTGTTTCTCATCTCAAGCGTACACAAGGCACTACTGAGTTCTAAAGAGTGATCAGCAGAAGTTGGAGATAATTTCCAATAGCTGCTCGGTAGAGGAAACCGCTGTGAAACTATTTCTAGGAAACAATGGATTATTGTCAATACAGAGAAAAAATTAAGTTTTAATCTGCTTTCTATTAAAACATTTTTCTGTTGAACTCAACAGCTGCCCACCAGGTTTGAATTATTTCTATCAACGCAACTCTCTAGGAGATCTGCACAATTTATTAGGCCCTGGAATAAATCTTACAGTGTGAGTTTTTGTGTTCCTTTTATAACAGCCCAAAAAGGCCAGAGTCGACCAGCAGAAGTTGACTTGCAGAGCAAGAGCTCCACCATCAGGGCACAAAGCAGCAGCCACATCCTTCGGCCGCACCCCTGCTGGAGCAGGCTGTCCCTACTCCAGCAGAACATGGGTCAGGCTGCAGCCGCTGCTCGCAGAGGGCAGCTTTGCTTAGCTTCAGTCCCGCCGGGAAACGCTGCAACCACGAACTGGCACCTGGCTGGGCCACAGACCTGGGGGGAACCGGGGCTCACAACCCTCTTGATGCACCACTGCACCCCAGGACAGAGAACACAGGCCGTCCTCTACCGCCAACAGAGCCACACAGAGGCCGTTTTAGAAAAGCCAGAGCGTATTTATTGACAAAGAGGTGCAGGAGGCTGGCAGTGGCAGTCCCTTCCCACGTCCCTTTGGCGGGTGTCCACGTAGTCCCTCTGTCCCTCACGCCTTCTTTCTCTTGCTGTCGCCGGTGCCGCCCGCGGG
>NW_008628399.1:0-465 GCF_000691845.1 Merops nubicus | reverse complement strand
TGACTCACAGAATGATATCAACCCATTTTGAGATGGTCCACCCAGGGGCAGAAGCCAAGTGCTCCCACCTGGATGGATATAAACTGGGGTTCAGGACAGCATAGGAGACCTTACCCACTGGATTTCCAGAGGACAAGAGCTGCCAGATCTTTTCTACGGGACCACTGCTTCATCTGGACTGTTCCCACCACCCTAATTACAGAGTATCAGGTTGTATTCTGACTCTGTCTGTGGTTTTCCTTTGTATCATTGCATTTATTTTTATTTTTTCCTATTAAATTGTATGTCTGACTTGGAGTCTCTCGCTGGTTTGTTTTCAAACCATTACAATAGCCTAGTGTAAACAGGAGGGACATTGGAAAAGAGATTGTGAATAGCAAGATGGGAAGATTAGCCCTGATAGGATAAATATAGGTGTGTCTTTACAAATCTTTAGAAGATGGAGAGGACTTTGTAATTATGTTT
>NW_008628398.1:0-206 GCF_000691845.1 Merops nubicus | reverse complement strand
CAGCCCCACACTGGCACGTGTAGTCCATGCCCAGGCCGGGCTGGCAGCGCGCCGGAGCCTCGCACGCGTGGGTCCCAGCCTCACAGGGGTTCACCGGGGGGCTCTCGGGATCGTCTGTGGGCAATGGGGGGTGTTAGCAGGGAGGAAAGGCCTTGGAGATACAAGGATGGAGTGTTCCAGCTTAGATCCAGGAGAGGTATCAACTC
>NW_008628397.1:466-675 GCF_000691845.1 Merops nubicus | reverse complement strand
CAACAACAACAAAAAAACCAAAAAACAAGCAAACAAAAATAAAACAGGGAAAGAAAAAAAACCCTGTTTGTCAGTTCAAAGTTTCAGCCCCAAGATGACATCAGCCAAAAGTCCCTTGGTACACTGGGAGTTGTAGTTCACAGTAGGGTCCGGCACTCAGGATGATGCTGGCTGGCATTCCACAGACCGTTGCCTCCTGGGAGTTAGGA
>NW_008628397.1:0-223 GCF_000691845.1 Merops nubicus | reverse complement strand
GCTGGCTGGCTGGGATCGCTGAGCAGGGAGTCGCAGATGTGGCTCTGCAGCGTGTCGTGGCAGCTGGGAATGCAGGTATCGCAGTTTCAGCTCCCGGGAGGGGAGGGGGGAAGAAAAGGTGGCGCGGCGCGTGCCGGCGATTGGCAGTGGCACGGCGGCTGTGGCTACATGCTCTGGGTCGGTTCAGCTCAGCCCAGCACAGGTTTGCACAGTACTGTCAGTT
>NW_008628396.1:0-10326 GCF_000691845.1 Merops nubicus | reverse complement strand
AATTCTTTAATCAGATTGTGGGAATACTTCTGTGGAAACATACAGTGTTGCAGACAGTTCAATATGTTATTGCAGTGTTTTTCTACAGGAACACCAGAATTCAAAATGACAACACTCACAAACCAAAATTAATTCCTGATGTTAAACACCTGCCTCAAGCACATTCTGCTAGAGATGAGCTGATACCTCAAGGATCCTTCTGGTGAGGCTCAATACAGAGCATCATTCTCCTAGCCTAACATATTCAGAGATCTCTGTTTCACCACTGTTTCTCAGGAGGAACAGGCTATGAAAAGAAGGCACATTTTCAGCATAGCTGATATGTTATCTGTGTCCTTTTTTGCACTTGCCTTATCAAAGTTAACTTCTCCAAGAGCTGTACATTGTTCAAGGTGAGATGAAGCGTAAAGGCCCAGATGCTCTCTTCAGAAGCCTGTGGAGTGAAATGTCCTTTCAGGAACCATTTTCAAGAAGGGCAGTAGACATTACAGAGAACATGGGCAAACGTAAATTTATTGTTCTTTTGTTGGATGTTTGCCATACTGAATTGTCAGGTTTAAAAAACACAACAAAGTCCTGCACCTTTTGCTTGCTAGAGCTGCATTCAGAAGAGCAGCAAGAGAGCTGCACACAGGGAGTCAGAAAGGTGCTTTTCTGGAGAGACAACCCTTTTCATTCTTCACCCAAACAGAAAAAGGAAAACGTGGCCATGCAAGCAGAAGGAGAGGTGCATGTCCCCAAGCACCATCAAGATGTTTCCTGTACGAAACAAGTTTCTGATGCAGAACTGGAGCAAAACCAGAAAGGAATTTCTCCTCATAGAAAGTATTAAAACAAAACTGTCTTCACTGTATGCTGTGAGGTTAAGTGCAAAATTAAGAGTGCTTTGCTTCCCCATGTGCACTGGTTCTGCCGCCTTCAGCTAAGAAGTACAATGTTGGCAAATGCTTTCCCCTGTAGAAATAGTGTCCAGCACAAGAAGGGGTTGGGAACATAGAAGTGAAGAGAGATAAGGTCCAGGTGAGTGCTGTGCTTCTCCCTGGCAGCCCCGACAGTGGCTGTTGTAGGCTGTGTGGTGTCTCACTCCACCCCACTCATCATTTAGCCCCCAGCTGCATTCACGCTTCTTGCCCCAGCTGACACTGGCCCCACACCTCCACTTCTCAGTCCTGCCCTCAGCACGAGGGCTTTGTTCACCCTCCTTTCCTCCTTGCTCAAGCGTAGGTGTGGCTGTGACCAAGGGTCATTTATCTTTGTTTCCCTGACTCCCATCCTCAGTTGTTTGACTTTGATGTTGAAGTCAAGCCAATCCTGGAAGTGCTGGTTGGGAAAACGCTGGAGCAAGCTCTGCTGGAAGTGATGGAGGAAGAGGAGCTGGCCCAGCTGCGGGCACAGCAGCGTGCCTACGCAGAGCTGCGTAACGCAGAGCTTGCTGAAGTACAGCGCCTGGAGGAGCGGGACAGGAGGTACAGAGAGGAGAAGGTAGGACTTACCAACAGCAGAACAGGCCTGTCTGAATGCTCATCAGAAGAGAGAAAAACATTTCCAGTACTGAAGAGACAAGACTGAAATAGCTGAGGCTCTGGCCCAGATCCATAACGGTGGTGAATGTCAGTAAAAGAGGTGGGACGTGAGACACCCAGCAACTCCTGGGAGATTTCATCCGGCTCTTGCACAGCAATAACGTTCATACTGTAACAATTATAGCAAATGAAAACCATCCGCAAGCTCCTGTCACTCATCCTTAATAAAAACATAGCTTTCTTGCTTCCTTCCTGCCAAATTCTTAAAGACAGAATCCCTCCCATGGCTGATGGCCTAAGTGGAAGACACACTAGAGAGGAGGCTAGTGTTGGAAAATCACTGCTACATACACCTCACTAATGGATTCTCAGCAGAAAACATAGAAGTGTCAGTCATGCTGCACTACCCTCTCTGCAGGCTTTATACTATTTGAGACATGCTGATGCTGGGAGATACAATACATTTGGCAGGAGCAGAATGGTTAAAGAACACCAATTCTTTTCTCTGTTATAAAACTTATATTTCTCATGTGTTGAACAGCCACCATTGCTGTGCTGTTCTCTCTAGTGTGCCTGATTGTGCCCATGGGAACAGAAAAGCCTATCCCATCTACAGCCACATGTACATCATGAAAGTCTCTTAACTTGTTCATGTAAGCTCCCTGATCTATGGAGTCATACGTTCATCAATCAGAGAGAAGGACAGACCATGGTTGACTGAGAAGTCAGGTGGCAAACACTTTTCATCAAAACAATGGCATACCTCTGCACAGCAGTCAATAATCATGTCCTTGCTTTTGAAACAGATTAAAATATCAGCCATCTTTTGGGCTAGTTCAAGCTAAGTATTCAGGTTTTTTTATTAGTCAGTCTTCAGAGGCTGTAGTTGACACGCCTGAACAATCTAAACTCTGTCTTGTGTAGAAACACAATATTATGATGAATGTATGCCCACTATGGCCATCCTAGATCAAAAAACTTTTTATACTTGCACTGCATCTTTCATATCTATGGTTTTTCTCCTGCTGTGATTTTGGGTTTGAATTACAATTTTGTTTGTTTCCTTTGGGTTTGTTTTCAGCTTAATGAGGGCCTTGAATTTTACTTGGAAAATTACAGCTGGTCTGTTAGGTATTTTATCCTATGATACATGTGCCAGTATGTACACTTAAGGACCACTTCTTCATGTAGCTCTTCAGAGGGGAGGGAATTTTCTCACCTTTTAAGTAAGAAGTGTTGTACATGACTACTGAATACACATCCTGAGGAGAATATTGCTGTAGGATACACTGTTGATG
Organism: Merops nubicus; assembly: GCF_000691845.1. NCBI lineage: Eukaryota > Metazoa > Chordata > Aves > Coraciiformes > Meropidae > Merops > Merops nubicus. Next base: position 7,505 of record NW_008628396.1, on the reverse strand, counting down.
AGTAACTCCATCACATTCCCATAAAATCTCTTTTCTTGTAATTTTTACAACTAGATACACTGTATCTGGGATGCACAGAGAGATTGGAGCATGTTAACAAACACCACCAGTCTGCCTGTTTTGGTCTTCCACATTGTCTGGCTCAGGTTGGAGGGAAGCTCAGGAGGTCTCAGTCCAACCTCCTGTCATGCCCTGCTGGGAAAAGCCCAGCTCTATCATCTTGCTGACCTCTCTACATGTACTGGGCAACTGTTGCCAGACTCCACTGAAGACAACTCAGCCCCAGGCTGAAACAGCCCTGGTCCCCTAGTCTGTCCTCACAAGATAAGTGTTCCAGCCCTGACCATCTTGGTGGCGGCCCACTGCTAAACTCACTTCTGTTGATGACAATTCCTTCTCTTTGTGCAAAACCCAAGCCATCAGTTATCAACGGAGCTTTCTGGAGCACCTCTGTATTGCCTTATTGTCTTTGTTAAGCCACTCTACCTTCACTGGTGGCCTTTTCATTTGTCAAATTTATTATTTTAATTATGTATTTCAAATTGGGAGTTGAGTTGTTGCCGTGTTCATTGACTTGGAAGGGCTCTGAGGTTTGGAAAACTTACGAAGGCTATATGCAGGTAACACTAATAAAGAAAAGGTGTTCATCAACTGCTTTTCAGGCACACTAAATCCTTTGGTGACTTCCTTGGCTCTAGTATTTCCCACCACCAAAAAATACCATGCTGCATATAGGCAGACAGCTGATTAGTCCTTGCTCCTGGCATCGAGCATAGTCATTACATGGTTTTGTCAGAAAGAAATACACTTTCAGAAACAAAACTTTGTGAAATACTTCAGTAGGGATTAGCCATTTAAACTCTACGTTGCCTTTAACAGGATTTAAACTGAATTTCCCGTCTATTCCCACCAGATGGCACTGATAACACTAAAGCAAAGCACACTTACCTGTGGTTAAAGTCTTCCCTACGAGCCAGGCTTGCACAACCACTTATTGTCCACAGTTTGTACCATGGACACGGGTGGTTGACGTTGCAGGCATTAATTTAGCATTTGTCATGCGGGGCTTATTCAGTGCAAAGCCCCTCCTAGCATTGTTCCTGCTTATCGCGCGTTTTGGGTTGTGTAACACTTTTGCTGGAATCTCCCTGGGCTGGATGGAGGTAGGCTTAGGGATGGGGCTTCCCTAAACCTACAGCCGTGGGAGTGACCAGGAGACCAGCATCAGGCTTACTGATGCAAACTGGCAAGGTACCAAAACCCACACTTTCCATAGCTTCGGGTCACAATCAAAAACATGGAAATGGAAATGGTAAGAAAATTCTATCTTCTGATTTGTACCAAAATGGTTGTAGCAGAAAATAGAGGACTAGGCTCATCCTATAGAGACTGTCATGGACCTTGATGTAGCTGATACAGAGGGGCTGCCACTCTCATCTTGCCCAGGGCAGATGGAGGGGAGAGACCCAGCCAGGATGGGCCTGGGGGCCAATAGGGTGCACGGAAATTACTCATGGGAAAGCTATCATCATATTCATCTCTTCTGCACTGACAGAGCCTTGCATCTCAGCAGGCAATAGATCAAAGGCTGCTGTTCCCAAAGCTCTTCAGGTGCAGTGTTATCTGCCACATGCCAATCCAGCAGGCCAGATCCCAGTCTGAGAGTGGGATGTCAGGAATGACACCTGAAGAGCCAAGAACCTGTTCCACATCTCATACCCTCAAAATGGATGTCCAGACTTTTCACTGGATCACTTGCATGTGTGGCTTTAAAAGTAGATCCTGCCTTCCCTCCATCCTGGGCTAGGACATCCCATGATAATCAGGACAGCTATTGCTTACATGAAGAGCTCCCTTGGAAGGTATCAGGTATTTACCTCTCTCTGTAGGCAGCTGAAAATCAGAAGTAATGAGATGTAACCACCAACAAATCCACTCAGTGGTTTGAGGATCAGCAGATTAGAATGTGTTAAACTGAGTGTCTGTAGTCAGATGGTTTGAGGTCAAAATTAGGCTAGCAGACCATGGACACTTTCTAAAGATGGAATATTCCTCTGTAAACTCTTGTTTTTTAAGTCACAGTAATTCAATGTAGCATACTACATCTTTCATTTATCATTCATTCCTAAAATTATCCAAATATATGTCATCTGCCTGAAATTAAAACTATCCATGCTCACCACACCTGCCTGTTAGTATTTGAGAGCAATGGCTCAGTTTCTTTTGATGACTCACGGGACAGGACTCAAAGGCTCGCAGTGAAAATTTGATTTAGGTATTGAAGTCAATGGGACCAAGATTTCACACTGGTTTTATTTCCCCGAGGCTAGAGACTCCTGTCATGACTTCATGTAAGTCAGTCTTATTATGGCTTACTTTATCTGAATTAAAATAAAGTACATTAAGGTGTGGCTTCTGAGAACTGTAAATATTTTAGCTTCTTTAGCGGAATATTAAATGTCAGTTTTAGGGATTACTCATTACTAGATGTCTTGTTGTATCTTTGCAAGAGATTTAGCATGACTAAGAGGATTGCTGTGGGTATTTGTGAAAAGACTCAAGCAAACGAATGCTGGCTTGAATATCTGTTTTAGAAATTGTCCAAGGGGAAAGTGGTCAACTGGAAGATTTTCATTTCTGCTTTATGCTTTATTAGCTTGAAAATTTAGTTAGAGAGGGTTGAATTGTTGTATTTAAATTGCCTGTGACATTATTTTTATTCCTAAATTGCTGTAAGAAAAATTAATGAATTGTATCCATTGCAATAATTCAGGAATATTGGCTCATGAAAGGTCAAGAGCATGTTTAAGAGACATTCCAAAGCTTGTACATCACATCTGATTTTCACATAACATTAAGAGTGCTGTTCAGAAAGTCCATGTCCCCACATACCTGAAGTGATGTGAACAATGCACAACTTGGTCATATCTAGAAAGATACGCTCCTGACTTCATAACAACATTTTTCTAAAAGTAGGATGTGAAGAGTTCGTTTGTTTGTATATGCTGTAAAACTGTCAAGACACTACAAGGTCAACCTAAGGTATTTTAGCTAATGCTGCTTGGGATTTCTAGCTCCTAGCTGTAGGTAGGTAACTACCATTACAGGGTAGTTATGGAAAGTTACACGAGAATTTATATAGATATTTTTTCCTGCAGCATCATTTATATGAGAGTGCCGTTTTTACTTCAATAGAATTTACAAATACAATCCAAGTGCATAAATCAGATCTACGCTTTAAAATCTGCTCTTAAGAAAACAAATGTGGCATGAAAATACTACTACCTTGTAGTAATCATCTTAAGATAAATTTGCATAATGTATTAGAATAGGGGAACCAGTTCTTTCTGCCCCAAAGTATGGTGCAATCTGTGTTCCTTTGTCAACCACTAATGGTTGTGTTTGGTAAAAAAACTCCTAAGTCTATTTCCATACCCTGCAAATACAATATTTCTTTAACAATAACAGCAGTATGGGCACCAGGAATGCTTAACTGACAAAAAATATTTCTTCACATGGATAAGGCATACCAAAGTTTAAAACAAAAATATTACAATGGCCATCTCCAAGCCACCTTTTTCAAGTGACTCTTTGCTGGTGGAAGGACAATACCATGCTCTGCAGTCAGCCCAGCTGTCACATTCCTTTGGCTGAATGGGAAGTATTTAAATTTCCTCTAACTTAAAAGATAGCAATACCAACAGAATTTACTTAGGAGCCCGTTTTGCTCCTGTGCCAATAAAAATTGCACTGCACTGACCCAGAGAGGGCATCTTGGTAGCAGAGAGATCAGTGGCTGGGCAGGTTCTGCTGCATTTCCTTCCATTCGCACTAAAATATTTGCACAAAGCAGTGTTAGAAATGTGCAGCAGGGACAAACTGACACGGGGAGGGAGCTGGTTGGTAATGAGAGGTAGAAGAGTGGTGTACCTGCAGAGTTACAGCTGATCCTTGGGTCTCTGCTGTTTAGCAGTGGCAAGTCAATGTCTTGAGGCTGGAGGAGAAGTGAGGTTACTCCAGGGAGATCAACCTTCATGCTCCTTTAAGCTGCCTGCCAAAATCTTCATATGGCCAAGGGTTAGGGGAGTGGTTTACCTCCTCCTCATGGGTCTGTGCTCTCCCTGGGGCTGGGCAGCCACCTCTACCAACATCTTTCTTCACAGAGCTGGTGCCAAAGGTCTCCTGTCTGTGTCTGTGCCTGCACAACCCACTGCTCATTATGTGAGACCGCTCCAGCCTGGGAACCACACACGGCCTGCTAAGGATTCACTGCTGGCCACTCCTGACCTTTACTGCTCAATAACTCAGTCTTTCCCAAAGGGTATTTTACTGATGTGGCAAAGCCAAACCCACAAGCATTAGGATTTGCCAAAGCAGCCCTGAAGGTCTGATGGAGAGTCTCATGGGTCTCCACTACATGCAGTGCCAAGGATGTACTTGCTGTGGGAACCACCAAGGACTACAGCACTACAGGGTCTTGTTGTGGACAGTGGTGGGTTTGTGGCAGACGTTCTATACATGGGACATTGTGCCTCCACACCAAGAGTTGGTCACTGGTATAAAATCCTCTCCATATGGCAAAGACAATCCTCAGCACAATTACATGCTGTTCCTCTTTGCACTTCTCCGCACAGAAAGGGTCTTCCTGCAGGTCATTCTCCCTCACCATAGGACTGATACATTGGATTTCCATTATGTTTAAAAAGAGCATGAGAGTCTAGAGTGGGTCTCCAGCCTTAGCAGGAAAGGAATTTGTGCTCTTTCAGAAGATCTGTGCTGAAAATTGTTCAATACAACAGGATAATCATACTCCTGTTCTCCATATGATCTCAGGTCACTTCCATTACTAAGCACAAAAATTAGGCTTGTCTTTGGGAAAAGACACATGAATATGGACAACTGACTCTTCAGTGAAAAATGTATGGATCGACCCATCGTCTTCTGGCAGCAAGGTTGGAACAGGAGCTACCTGTATCTCACAAGCAACTGTATCTCCCTGCTACAAGGAAAAATCTGAGGACTGAGTCCAGCCAACCCCATTTCCAGCTTCCAAGCCTGCTGTCAGCACATGGTCCTCAGCAGGTGCCAGCTCGACCCCCCACAATGCCCTCTACACTCCCTAGGAGACAGCCATCCTCTGAAGGCACTCCCACGTGTGGACATGAGGCCACAGAACACCTCTGGTGTGCATGGACCCACCGTGGGTCCACAGCCAGCACCAGGCTTCACTGGTAGCTCAGGGCAGAGGTTGGGGCTGGCACCACACAGCCCCCTGTGCCTGTTCTGCTACACTGGCTGATCTCATTCTTCAGCAGTCAGCAGGTTCACAAGTTCACAAGCCCTTGCAGATGCAGAGTGTGGAATTTGTAACTCTTTAGGCAGGTATTGCTGGTATTTTAATTGTTTTCTCAAGTGGCCCATCTGGTTAATTCTGCCAGAAAATGAAGACTGGAGCTCCATGATTTCTTACTTAGGATGTTTATACAAGCAGCAAACTTTTTGGCTTGTGGCCATCTTCATAAATAGAGATTGTTAATATTTATTTATATTGAATAATTATTTTAGGAAATACAGGCACAGATCAGTGCTCAGCTTGATAGCACAGCATGACACCGACACACAGCAGAGCAACCGTCCATCTCTCAGCCAAAGTAACAGGCAAGAGAGAATAGAGACATGCAGAGCATAAGGTAATGGTGTTTCTGTATCCCCAAAGTTTATTGCAAGAATTGCCCTTTATGACTTATCAAAGATTGTGAACAGAACTGTATGGAATGAAATTACCATTAAACACAGACTGACCATGCTGGGTCGCAACAGCAGCATTTCTAGTCCAGTCCAGGACTCCAGCTCCTAGAACAGCCAACAGGAACTGTCTAATGACAGCATGAGAACAGGGGAGGCTGCTCCCCAAAATGCTTCCGCAGGATGCGGATTTGCACCTCAAGGAGTTCCTGAGTCAGAGGTGCTTGTGTTGAACATCCCTGCACAGATTTTTCTTCCGTGATCATGCCTAATTGCTTTTTGAACTTCTGACATCCCTGACATCCTGTAGCAATGAGTTCCAGGATCTAATAGTTCCATGTGAAGAGGTACCTGAGGTACCTTCTTTTTAACCTGCCACCTCATAATTTCATTTGATGATCCTTCTTCCCCTCTAGCTGCTATGTTAAGCACTTCAGTAAATACTACTTGAATCCAGTGGCAACTTTGTAAAACAAAGATAATAAAGTTCATATTTAGAGCATTCAGCTAGATGGAAATGTATATATATAATTATATAAAATACACTGCATGATATCTTCCCAAACAGCAAACGCATATTCTTTACTGTGTTACTAAGGTCTCACCAAAAATAGGCAAAGCCAAACCATTCAACAACAACCTCCCCCCACCATGATGATTCTACAGTAGACACCTTATCTGATATGACAGTAGCAATGTAGTATATGCACTTAATAAGGTGAGAACACATGTAACACAACTGCACAGTGCAGACCAAGAACAGGTGTGGTATGGGCATTTCCACAAAACCAGCATCGTTTAAGCAAGTAGGAACACATCTTTGAAGTGACCCACTTGCAGAACTTCCAATCTTTAGTATAGTCAAGAACTTGGCATATTTTTAACACTTTCCTGATCTTCTATAAAAATTAAAGTAAAAATCTTCAACCAGAAGACTATTTGCTTTCATTATGCACCATGTTTTCTTAAATGTAGTTTTCCTCTACTCGTACTCCATATGATACATCTCCAACTCTCCCAGAGGGAAAGGGGATTAAAAGAAAAACCTTATTTGACGTTCTCCATGGGTGGATATGGGTTTATCTGTTCATTGTGCATGTTGGTATAGTATTGGGAGGTCTGAGCAGCAAGCCCCAAGCAGGGCAGGCCTGCATCTTTCCAGAAGGATCTTGCCCAGAAAGGCCCTGGCCCTATAGTACCTCTGAAATCATTTTCTGTTGCACCAGCATTCAGACTTACGGAGGAGACATGGAAGAATATAGTCCAAGACATGAAGCTTTATCACCCTATTTCCTTTACTGGCGACAGCTAGTCTCCAATCTCAAACAGATGTTGTTTTGAAAGCATACACAAGATATTACTGCCAGGAACAGCGTTTTTGGTTTTGTTTTTTTTTTTCCGGATGGCATGGCACTGGCTACCCCCAGTTACTTTAGAGAGGAGAATAGGCTTTACAGGAAGAAATTAACTCAAACCACCAGAACCTCTCTCCTGGAAGTGTTCAAGGCCAGGTTGGATGTGGCTTCAAGCACCATAGTCTAGTGGAAGTTGCCCCTGACCATGGCAGGGGGCTTGGAACTACATGATTTTTGAAGTCCCTTCCAACCCAAACCATTCCATGATTCTGTAAAGAAGAGTCACTAAGTTCTGGAGGGGTGACAAAGCGACAAGGCCAGGCACCACGGCCACGAGGATGTCACGCCGTCCTGGGGCCGCGCCCCCGTCCCCCACCCGTCCCGGCAGTGCCCAAGCGGCAGCAG
>NW_008628395.1:0-15082 GCF_000691845.1 Merops nubicus | reverse complement strand
GCTATCCTTCACTCATCTATGTAAACAGGAAATTAAATCCATTTCATATTTGGTGTTTTAAGTACTTAATGTAGAATATTTTAAAAATTGTGATATATTAATGTATTAATTTATATATTTAAAAATTGTTTTAAATAACAAAACATTGATACCTACTTACTCAAACTAAATGCTGTTGTCAAACTATGTTAATACGAGTAGCCAAGGTAAAGATTACTGATGACTGAATTCTCCACAGCATTGTGCCTGCTTTTATCACATAATAAGCATGAAGTAGCCAAACTTACTTTCAGTGAGGAATAAAGTACTTTACCTAGCAGTGAGTAAAAGCATACTTACACCTAGCCATAGCTAATACTTGTATATTAGTGTCACAGTCTGCTTCATCTTGACTTTTTCCAGTAACCGTGTCCTTAACGATACCGATCTTCCTAGTTGATGAAAGCTGTTTTCCCATATCCCCCTCCTCCCTCCCTACAGCTGAGGCTGTACGTTGTTTCACAATTTGATTAAAAAGCTACAGGCAAAAAACAAAAGTGAAAGCACAATGAAGTTCTTATAGGTTCATTTTATTATTTTATGGAGCTTTAATGACTCCATCTTAAAGTAATTGACAACTGTGAAAAACAAAAGTTGATTTTTTTTTTTTTCCCTTTAAGTAGTGTTTCCTTGGGAAAATAAATTAGGAAATAAATTAAAATGCTGATATTTTAAATTTACATCTTCGTGTATATACTGGTATAACATTATATATGGTAATGGGAATCTTCAATAGAACTTTGGAGAACTGAGATAAGAGCAGAAAGGTTGTGTGTTTAGTCCAGTGAACTTTAACCTTCCTCTTTACTTTTAAAGTAAATAATAAAACAGCAAATGGTCTACAGTTATACTTTAAAGAAATTCATCTTTAACTTAGTACCTTCCATCTATGTAGCCTTTTGCTTATCAGCAGAAGACTTTTGTTAACCTCAAGACATCAGATTCATTAATGAGGAATCTTAACAGGTTTTTCATGTTGGCACATCCAATTTCACATTACAAAGGTATGCAAAGGTAGTGCCAATATACATCTGTAGAAGCAAAATGTGTCTTAATGAAACACATTTTAAAAATGCACCAAATTGACTTTAAAGACATACTTTTTGTACCTCTATCATATCTGATCCCTGTTCATAATGCTAGCATTGTAATAAATCTGTATAGTAGTGGTATCTTGGGTTTCTTAAATCCAGATTAAACAAGGCACTTGCTCTGAGAGCAGAGGAATTAATCATCTATGCTGATGTTTCAGCATACTAAAACAACTGTTCAGAAGGTTATGATTAGGAATAATTACTATGGATAGCTGCATTAAGGTCAAAAAGGCAATTTGCGTTAACACAAGGAGTTGTAAAAGCAAAAGCTTTCATCACTTCTGGGTGATGCCAGACAAAGCAACGATACAAAGTCAATTACTTAAGAATTGAGCATCCTGTAGTGGCAGTGGAATGATTTACTAGGTACTTAGTAAATAACACTCTGCAGGGAAGCTTAACGTTAAATGTGTAGAAAATAAAGCCCAGCACTGGGAGCAGCAGGATTCGCTTCCAGAAGGGTTATGGGACTTGAATTGTAACTGGATTCGATGTAAACTGCAGTTAACTTGGCATCTTTGAGATTGACACTAATAACTAAAAACTTTCCGAAACAAGTATTCTTTGGCTTAAGGTGCAAAGGATAAAGGGATTAAGATTGCTTGCCTGAGATCATAGAAAGGAGGATACATAAAATATGAGAGTTCAAGTGTTTATAACAATACTGAATTAGAACTCACCCAACTTACTAGCACATGTAGTTAGGTTTCATGAATGCTGCCTTAAAATACATGCAACAATCACTTGATTTGCACTTGCCTGCAACTTTAGTAATTTATTATGCTTTGTTCTTCAAGGAGAAATCAAGATTTCCTGGAAACACTTTGAAGAAGCTTTTAGCAAAGTAAAATCTTCAGTATCAAAAAAGGTAAGATAAGCTTCAAGTATGTAAGACTCATGACTTACCTGGGAAGAATTCTCTTGTTATGCTGGAGACTGGTGGGAATAGCTAAGGTTGCAGTATACTTGGCATGTATTCAGACTGGCACTACCTTTTTCTGCATTAAACAAACCTGATGTTTTTCATGAGGTCAGAAATTAAAGCCTCCCTTTTCAGCTCCAGATGATGCATTGCATGTTGATAGATTGCAGTGCTATCAAGGTCATCTTTTAGTATGGCACCTTGGACTTCTCATTGACATTCCCAGATTATTGACCTGGCTCTAACATGTCTGTGGAATTTTCAGTTAAAAGTCAAGGCCTTTAATGTGGGCCACACTGTGCCACCTTTTTTCCCCCGTAGATGGATGTGACACTCAAAAGGTGCTCAACCATTTCTGTTAATGTACAAAAGAGTTTTGAGATAGGACATAAACCACTTTATCATCTTAGTTATTTCTTATCAGTCTTTTCATTATTTGCATTTGTCAAGAAAGTTTGTTTTAAATGTTCTTATGACCTGTTCTTTTTAATGACTGAAAGGAAAGCTGTTCAATCATCTTAATTACTGTAATGAAGAATTGTGTGTATATATAGGAATTGCTATTACTGCAGAGCTTTTGTGAATAGGTCTGTGTTGCCAAAAGTGTACTGCAGACAAAAATATATTAATATATTCACTTTGAACACAGCCAGTTCACTGTTTCATTGAATTACTACTGTACATTGATGGTCAATGACCTTTTAAAAAGTGATCTTTGGCTCCAGGAGCCTTTAAAGATGATGTTGGTTTGTTTTTTTTCTTCCCCTTTGCTAATCACTAAGCAAACATTTCAGAAGCAGTAGTCACACAAACTTAAAGCATATCCTCTAACATAGCAATCACTGGTGTTAGGACATACTCCTCCTGGTTTTTAAGAGTTAACTAGAAACATCATTCTGCATCTCAAAGGCAGCTTAAATATCACATGTCTCAGAGCCCTGCATTTCAGTTATATCTAGCTGAAGAATTTTCCATTAGGTATCGTGAAATATCTTTTGGAGTACAAGATACTCATCTCCCATTTCCAGATGCTATTTCCTATCTGCTAGACAAATTCAATCTAAGAAAGAAAAGAAAAAAAGATCTACACACCTTCCTATGAACACTGGAAAATAAAAAAAAAATGCATCTCACTTAACTAGTTAGTATTTCTAACTCTTCTTTTTTTCCCCCATACCTATTCCTGAGTTCAGTTAACATGCTTTTGGTTTAATTGGTTGACTCAAGAGAAAGCAGAGCAAGTTGTTCTTAAAGCAATGGATAGACATCACCTTCTGAAGCCAGTTATTTCAGTGGAAGTTAACATCTCTAAGTATTCTGTTCCTCAAAAACTGTCATTTTGAGTGTCTAGTAAAAAAGGATTAAGGAACAGATACAGTTAAGTTAGACTAGCACTTTTTAAAGTGCCAATTTAGCAGCTTCCCCTGGTAAGGGAGGCAGTATCTCCTCTGTGAAGCTGCCACCTGAACCTAGTATGGCAGTGTTAAGTGTAAGAACTCTGGCAAAGACTTTTGTTAATTACATCACTGGAGAACCCCCTTTATAAGCCAGGGTACTGGGGTTTTGCCTTATTTGGGGTTTTGTTTGTAAATGTTTTTAAATGTAGCTAGTGGCTCATAGCTTGTTTTTCCCTTTGTTTAAAAGTTGCTTTTTATGTATTATTTAACATTGACTGATATTTTTTTTACCATTGTCTGAAGTATTTTTTCCTCTTCTCTTGGCACTGCTAGGATCAAATAATGTATGAAGAACTGCATCAGTCACTGTGCAGGTGATACACGTGGACAATCCCAAGAGACCTATTCCACATTGGTGGGAAGTTTGCCAGTACCTGTGCCTGTTCAAGAGACAGGTTGGAAAGAAGCTATACTAAATCTCTCAGCTTTTTAAAGTGTACCTGAAAAAGGTCATCAGAACCAGCTGCTCTAAAACATCTTTATTTCCAGAATAAAAGAAACAATACAAACTTCCTACTTATCACTATTTACGTTTTTTACATTCGCACTAAAAGCGTTAAAGAGCTAATACCATCCTGATATAGTTGATGCCCTTAATCTCAGAAATCCCTCAGAGGCATAGAGGCTAACTCTTCAAAGTGTTTACACTGCTCCAATAGCTGTTTTCAACCATAAACAAAAATGTTTTCAAGAACAAGGACTCTGAAAGAATCACTGGGAGAACAGAGCTGTGAAAGCAGCCTGGGAAAGTGCTGCATTGTCTGATCACAGACAGTGATCAGGCTTTTCTCAAACACAGTGACACATCATGACTGTGCCAGCACAGGTTCTTACAGCTTCTAACAGCTGCCCTGCACCTTATCAAAGAAGCTATCCACAGGCAGCAGGCTGTCTAGGAGAGAGTGAAGTTTGGAAGTCATAACATGATAGGACTTGTCAGATTTAACAGACACCTAAGAAATGTTTGAAACAGTAAGTTATCTAACAAGCAGGTTCTTAATTTTTTTTTTTTTAAACAGACAAATCTGCAACAACAAAAAATTCTATTACATATTTGAATTTCTTAACTCAAACAGCTTGATGCCCTGTTTCTTAAAACAGTAACATTTTCCTTCTTCCAGAGGCTAAGAGCCTCATGCTGCTGCTTTTTTTTTTTTAAATAAAAATTCTGTCTTGGAAAGAGGGTCATAAGTTTCAGCATCAGCAAACTGGGAAATATCAGAGTTAAGACACACTGAAATGTGGTGGATACTGAGCAATTAATCTCTGAAAGCTACAAGCCTTGATGGATTTTTTTACCCCTGTCCTCATTATATGGATTTCTTTAATCATTAATCACAGTTCCTATCTTTGATCAGTCTTACTCTGATCCATCAACCATCAGTCAGGGATCAGGAAAGGAAATCGATGATTTCCGCTAGCAAATTTCATAGAAAGTTTTCTAAGTTGGATAACATCAACTTCAAGTATTTTTTTAAAGTAGTGAAATTTCCACGTAAAAACCAGTACAATAATTTTTGTAAGCAACATGTTTATGACCTTCCCCTTCCTTCTTTAACGCTTTAGAAGGAAGAGATTATCTAATCCTCATCTCAAATCATAATTAATTTAAGCAAATTGTCATGCTTTGCTAGATGTGACCCTGAACAACTTGATCTCACTTTAAGACTGGCCTTGCCTTGAGAGGGATTAGCACCTTAATCTTAGATTCTTCTCTGAATTGCTATCTATCTGACAAAAGATCTTCTGTGTTTTTCCCCGAAGGTAAATGTGAAAGGCTATTACAGATAACTGATCCCTATCAGACTTGCCTTTTGAAAATACTGACACAGCAGCTTGTACTTAACACTGTGACTTTTGCACAACATGGTATGAGGATATTCCCTCCCTCTTCTAGGGCAGCCTGAGCCCATGACTCAGGTTACGGCCCATATGACTAACAAATTAAGTCCCTGCATGTAAAGCAGAAGATGAAGTGTCTGCTTGTATATGAGCTTCAGAAATTTCTGTGATCCCCAGAACTCCAAGATGAAGACTCATTTTATCTCAGAGTAGTTTCATCTGTGGATGTTCGTTACTGTGAGGCAGTGCAATTAATACATATCAGTTAAGTGACTCATTTTAATGTGAAACCATACCTGGATGTTACGTAGAGAGCTCTACAAGAACTACTTATGCTACGGAAACTTTTTCCTGTTTTAGCTCTAAATCTACAGCTTCAAGCTTTTTTTTTTCTTTTACCATTTCTCTTAAATAAAAGCTTTTTGCTGTATAGAAAGTTACAGCTGTGTGAAGGTAAGCTCTGAACTCTTAGTACAATAATAAACTCAATTCAAGAGTTCACCAGTGAAGAAAAGAATCAGGCAGGAGCCCCATGAAAGCAGTATGTGATACCTCAAATACCAAGTTTTAAAATTGTCACCCATTTGACCTTTAGATGTGATCATTCTAAAGGCTATCACTTTCTAATCACTGTTTTTACCTGCCTTTGGCATGCATCATTTTCAAAACAAACTAAAAATTCAAATCAGGAATTAAAAGGAGGTTTAACTGCGATGCAACTTCTGTGATACAATTTAGAAAAATTTGTCATCTTTCCTTAGAAAAAAAAAGTGGGATGCAAGCTACTCTTCAGTTAAAAATTACCCCATGAATGATTTCTCTTTCATGGATATACAGAGAAAAATCCTGCCACCATACTGAAGGATAGCTGCAATTGATGAGCTTAGGAAGAAGTAAAGTCCTCAAGCCCTGGCATATTCACCCAGGAATTTTCTCCTCCCTTCCTCTTATGATAGGATTATTCTTGTGTATATATGAAGCAAGAAAGCAAGGTAGGAATTGCAAGGCAAGAGGAAATACTGTTCAAGTAGTAATAAGAACTCTTGACAAGACTGTATTAACACAAAACATACATTTAATATACAAGGTATCTGATGATCATTCTTCTTAATGTGACAGTAGAAGAGGAAGTGGGGTGCAGGAGGGTTTGAATTCACACAAAAATACAAAGTTGAAAGGCAGAAACCCCCAGATCAATGAAGCATTCAGATCCTGTTTGCTTGTCTTGTCTGGGCTACATGTGCATCAAGAATAGACACACGTAGGCAACTGAACTCCATTTGACTGTTCACACAAGAGCATGCTGCACCCACAGTGCTACTTTCTCTTGTGAGAAATATGGCTTAGGCTAAAGTGCTTAAAAACCCAACTTGGTAAGTACTAAAATACAAGATCCCTTGTACTTGTTCCCCCACAGAAAATGGGAATTGTTTTAAGGAACAAGCCTTTTCATGCCATACAGCGACCACTACTTCATTCTGCACATGCACCTACTGCCCCTCCTGGCAGACAAGCCGAGAGGTTTTCCCTCTAGTCGTCTTGGCTCTGTTGTGACAAGAACAACAAGTTGTTCATGGTGCCATTCTTCTCTCCCTTTTCCTGAGGCTAGCCACATATCTAAGTCACAAGAACCGTTCTGCCCCAGAGCATATTGGATGTTACCTTCAGCATGGGCAGAGGGCAGAGGCAGTGCAGGGACCTGTCAGCAATAAAAGAAAAAGCAGCTGTCTTCATTCTTGGCTCAATAGGAAACTTTCAACACGTTTGTCCTCACTAAAGTCTCGTACACCACTGCAGGCTTGGTTGTGAAATAAGAGGATTTGATCGAGAAGAGAGAATTGTGTACACGGAGTTGCAGGTTGCTATGCTAAGGGCACGCACGCCCCCGTGGTTTAGACAAATCTGTGTCAAGACTGTTTTCCTAGGACCTAAGAAAAGCAACCTTGGCAGGCCCAGAAGTGGCTCCTGTTCTGTGCAATGGGCAAATTGGAACAGCAGAACTTGCTTTGCCTTTAAGGCTGAGACTTTCAAATTACAGGAGTATGCTTTCCAAAAGCTGTGACTTGGATCACTGATCATGCAAGATGACTATCTGAAAGTGACTTTTCTCCTTTGTCCAGCAGGATTAGTGAGGCAGCCTGCAACCCATAGCATTGACAGTGGTTGTTGAATGTCATCAAATATAGAACGAACAGCCTTAAGTTCTGCTGTGGCATCCCACTTCATCCAAGGCAAGAATAAATGCCAAGGAAGCAGATCAGAACCACTGGGCTCATTATCCAAGCATCCACTGACCTAGTATAGATCCACTTCTCAAAATGTGTAGACTTTTAAGGATGCATCATGTAATTCCTGGCTACATTTAAAGACTTAACCAGAGGAATTATGAGACACAGAACTGAAAGTCTTAACTCCTTTTCAACCAACCTCTGGTTCCAGGTAGGAAGTCTTGCCCTGGATCTGAAAGTATAGAGCTCTGTAGCCAGAAAGATGCATTCATTGAACACGTTAATTAGCTGCTGTTGTGGAGCAGACAGGTTCAACAGCAAAACAAGAATGCCAGAGGGAAGAGTTGTTTTGAAAGGAGTATACCCATGCCTGTCCTGTGGGAAAACTCATGCCTAGTATGATCAGATTCCAGGATGCATTACTTATTGTGCTTAAGCAGCTTCAAATAACTGAGGGGGTTGTGGGGTTGGGGTTTGTTCCAAAACCTAAGTTACTCAGAAAGCCCTGAAGGGCATTCAGAGCCCTGCACAATTTAACTGTGGCTAAAATACTTGGATGACACGTTTAACACAGCTGAACCCAAGTCAGCTGTGTTTTGACAGTTAAACTCCTGGCTGATTTCACATAAAGGAAGCATTTGCCAAACTACTCAGATGCTTTAGCTACACAGAAAGGAACAAACCCTAACAGGCACAGGCCAAAGTTAACTCCTTCTATCTGAAAAGATTTACTTTTATAATTAGGTTAGCTGTCAGGGCTCTTAACGCTCTTTAGGTTTAATTTGTTCATCACTGGCTAGTCAAAGCATACTCCAACTCTCAGATAAAATATTTCAGAAATCATACTTACCTATTAAAACATATCTGGCAGAAACTGTGAAGGAAAAGTATTTAACTCCTTAAACAGTAACTAGACAGGTCAGATGTATTTTAGTTGTTTAGAATATATTAATAACTATATATGAAAATCTATATTCTCCCTCAGAATTCTCCACTAACCTTCAGCTCTTAAAGTGAAAATAATGTATTTATATCACAGTTGGAGAGGAAGATCATAGCCAGAACACCTTAAACCAACATTTGCCATTTTAAACAAGAGATTGCAACTTCTGTCCTGTTTAAAAACACAAATTCACACTTACATTACCCCATGGGAGGACAGTAAGGGGCATCAATGATTCCATGAAATAGGAAACTAAACCTAAATACCAGATTTTGATTCTGAACTCTGTTTATCTTAAGTATTAACTAATACTTAAGACAACTGAATTTCTTAGCATGTCAAAGTTTTTGGAGACACCTTCCATCCTTCATCCAGCTCTGATAAGCCATCAACAGCAAGATTTAATTCCATATTTCACTTTAATTGAGCAGTCATGCAGAACTGGCTTAAAAAGAAACTGTTTTGAAACCTGTTGAACCTATTCAAGTCTTTGAACCAAAGGCAGTTTTCTTCCAAGTGAAAAAGCAAAGCAGTGATGTACAGTTCATCTATACCACCACTCAGAACTGTTCTTGCATCTGCTTTAAAAATACCTGATGTCTCTAAAGCTTCAGTCCTTCAGCATAAGGAACAGCTGCCATATGAGGAGAGGCTGAGAGACCTGGGGCTTTTTAGTCTGGACAAGAGAAGACTAAGGAGGATCTGATTAATGTGTATAAATACATGAGGGCTAGGTGTCAAAAAGAAAGAGGCAACCTGTTTTCACTTGTACCCTTCAATAGGACGAGGGGTAATGGTCACAAGCTGGAGCACAGGAAGTTCCACCTCAACATGAGGAAGAACTTCTTTACTGTAAGGGTTCCAGACCACTGGAACAGGCTCCCCAGGGAGGTTGTGGAGTCTCCTTCCTTGGAGGCTGTTAAGACCCATCTGGATGTGTTCCTGTGTGACCTGCCCTAGACTAGATGGTCCTGCTCTGGCAGGGGGGTTGGACTCTATTTCTGGAAGTCCCTTCCAACCCGTAACTTTGTGATTCTGTGATAAGTGGACCAGTTAAAAAAAAAAAAAAATCACCCAGTATTACTTTAATCTTTGATATTTAATTACATGTAAAAATACTGGATAAAATATATTCTGACATTAACCTGAGCAATACACTGACTAGCTAACATATTATTGGCATCATAATGAAGTCACTTTGTAAGTGGTTGGCAAACTTTCAGACCATTTCTATTGCTTAACCACAGATAAGGGCCCACACTTAAACAAAGCACATTAAAGACAATCCTTGCTTGATAGCAGTTTGAGGATGCACCGACATATTCTTCTCAGACACTCAGCTGCTTCAAAAAAAATAAAAAAGAAGTTGGAATGCATCTAAAAATCAAGTTACTTACAGCAGACCAGCATGGACAGCAGCCAAGACTTCCACCTTCATCAGATTCCATCTCTCAGATAAGTGAAGACCATATCATAGGATCACCATTTGAGATTTCAGGGTGATTTGTAGCCATTTTTGACAGCTTAAAACCATCTATCAATGCATTAGCTGGTAGAAAGCAAACATACTGTGCCAAGGTATGTGGGGATTCTTCAGTGTTCAGCAAGTCTGTCCATTCTCTGTTCCCAATTAAAAAAAAAAAACCACTTAAGCAGGAAATTTGGTATCACCACCTGTATTCTCACCATACTTTAATATGAAAGACAAGTGTTTATGCAGGGTACTGCAGATTTGGGGGCAAGGGGGGTAGGAATCAAGATCAGTTAGCAACACATTTCTGTGTGCACAAATTATTCATGTGCTTAATGGGTAGAGCTGTCTGTCAGTGGTTGTAGTCAAGAACTCTTGGCCAGAACAGCATCTGCTTCTATTGATACAGTTTTCCATACAAGCCAAATTTCTAAATGAGTATATTTATAGATGGAGCATTGAAAACCAATGGTAACAGCAGAATCAATTAGGACAAGCCTAATCATTTTTCTTTGCAGATCAGAAAAAACAACACTGTAACAAGAATTTATCAATAGGAAAAGAACCCGACTCTGTTATATTAAGTTAACTAGTAGCTTCCACAGTACAATTTTAAATGCTAGCTGTTCAAGCTATATGCCAACAGAAGCAGCTCAGACAGTAGGTGGGGATCCCCAAAGCTGGCAATACTCATGAATCCCCCACTTTTTTTTTTTACAAGGAAGTCACACATGTCACCTTGAAGATACCAGTTTCATTCTGATAGACTGCTCCTTTAGGGTGTTTTCATTCAGTAGAAGTGGAACTTAATAAAGCAATGCTTCAGATGACATGCTACATATTTAAACATAGGCAGATTAAACATGTCTGTGCAAAATTAGCTCTTCCACCATAAGTTAGGAAACAGGTTCAACAGAAGGTTTAAGTTAACAAATCATGTTAGTTAAGAGTTAGCAGGCGAATACAGCATTTTAACAGTACAGACATCTAAATAGCATGTTGTGGGCAGCATACTACATTGAGAACTTAAAATATTAAGAGTCAGACAGGTATTTTATATAGATTTGACACCTGCCAAACAAAATTCTGTAACAAAGTGATTTAGCATTATGCATATAACACTGATCCTTAGGCAAACAGACATATTAACCAATGAATCCGAGGACTGTGAGGAATGTTATAGCTGGTAGGAGTCTGCTACAAAGTCCTTAAGGATGCATTGCTTTGTTGCTGTAGATCTTAATTCAGGACACTGGTGAACAGCTTTGGCAAGAGACCTTATACCAGCCACTTTAAAGCAAGCAGACATTTCAAAGTCTTTTTGTTTGCCAGAAGTTCAGTCTTGCTTCACTTCACCCTTTAACTGCCTCTTCATGCGTGAATATGGGCTGATTGTGTCATCCATCACGAAGTCATACAGTACTTTTACCCAAGAGTTATATTGTGGCAGGTTGTCATAGTATTCAGCTGCTATTTTCTTCACCTAAAGAGGAGATACAAGGTGTTTACTATTTATATTAGCACCAAGTGTGACAACTTCACAGTCCTCAACCTATAACTTCATGCTGAGCACTAGAGTTTCATTTTATAGGTCAAGACCCTACAAGAAAGGCTACCCATGCCACAATGTGAAAGTTTCTTGAAGGAAAAGAACTCCTGCCTGGGAAATACACTTCATGTGGAACTTTTCTATTGAAGCTAACCAGAACAAATTCTACTAACAGTGAAGTCTGTTCCCAGTGGTACCTACAGGATGATGCAGCTCACAAAAAAAGCAAGTGCTTTGGTTGCTGGTGGAAGTGAGTGACTCATTCCAGTGCTGACTCACACATAAGAATCACTAAAATGGATGTTGTGAGTTCTGGGAAAAGATGTTTAATACAGCTATTGTAAAATGTTGTTTCAAACCTCAGCACTCAAGAAAAAAAACATCTTATTTCTGAGGAACAGCTCATTTCTGAAGACAGACATTAAAGAATGAGTATAAACTGCTCCCAGAGACTTTATTCTCAGATGTACATGACTGCTGCTTCAAACCAAGAGAGCTGGAGTTTCAGTTAGATACCCTTACTAAGAAATTTAAGGACAACCACCTAAAGCCTTAAAAACCTGAACAGATCAAACCAAATTTTTCACTAAACTCCACAGCTTTAGTCAGAAGAAAAATATTAATCTAGATAAGCAACAAACCCAAGATATTTGCCTGCCTGGTTTAGAGCTGATTGTTCTGATCCGTTGCCACACCTACAGAATAGTGCATCTAGCCAATATACTTTTATTCAACAGTAATTATTTTCAGCTCACCAGTACCCCCCCTGGAATCAAGCACTCAGTACTTCAGTGATCTTTAGCACACAGCTTAGCACAGTCCAGTCCAATCCAATTAACTACACTGTTCTAAAAGAAGGCTTTGTTTTCTTATCAGAGCTGTAGATTTAAGAGTCCCATAGCAGAGCTGGGTGTTTACCTTTGCCATTAAATGCTTGATAAAAATTGTTCTGTATTTACAACTTCAAGTACTGGTGCAAGAAGTGAAATGCTGGTTCACCAGCACAGATCTAGGAACCAAAGGTGAGTTAAAGCATCTTGAGCTGTATTTGAAAGATGAAATCTATGAATAAGAAATCATATGTCTTCTTTTCAAAAAGAAGAAACTCTTACCAAACCTATTACAGAATTTAACTGCACTGCTAAAGAAGTGCTGGGGTATTTATTTCAACTGCAGTCCTGCCACTGACAACAGAAATAGCAAATTTAGACTCCAAAGGCACAAGCTTGCAAGGTCTTACTATTACCAAGTGACCAAGACCACAGCTGCTGTCAAATTGCTGATTTAGCATGAGGAAAGTGATCTTTTCACTGAAGATGAGGTTTAGGTGTGACCCTGGGAGCCTGTGTTCCCATGCTCCAATCACAAAACCTGTACACAATGTGAATTAAGCTCCTGCTTAAAATAAACCAGCAAAGACTGAAGTGCTGAGAAACTAGTTTGAAAATCCCCATCTGCTACTCATGCAAATGAGACAGGTCTAAGTCTTCCCTTTGAAGCCTTAAATTCTGTCAGTGTACAGCTGATACTTAGGGTTCAAAGGTTCTTACACTAGGGGAAACTGAGCTACTCCTAAGTAGAAAGCTATTAAACATTTGCCAACAGTACAACAAACATTAGCAGTACCTCAAAGCATCTATTTCTCCACCAGAGAAGATAGAAGTGATAGAGGAGACTGAAGGGTAAGCACGCATTACAATAGTGTCCTTAATCTTGCCAAGACAGAGCTGACAAATCTCTGAAGGTATCTGCAACTTAACTGGTCTTCTGCATTCTTGCAAGCCAAAGAAAACGGAAGGCTGGTTGTAATTACGGAAAATGCAGTTAGTGCAAAGCACTTATTTCCTCCCCTCCCTTTTTATGGAAGAGGCTTGAGCAGCCAGGGCATCGGAGGTTTGTTCAGGACACCACTAAAATGGTAAGTGATTAACTCCTTCATCACTCCGCTTAGAAACTGATCTGGTTAGTTTTGATTTTAGGGTAAGGTTTTTTTGTTGGTTTGTTGTTTGGGTTTTTTGTTTTTTGTTTTTTTTTTTTTTTTTACTTTTCTTATCCTCCCATTACCATTCTTCTATCAGCATTCTATCTGATTTTCAAGTTAAAATAGGGCTTATTTTAAAACCAAGTAATAACCTTGGAAGCCAACTTACCAGTGGAAGACTCTTGCCAGGAATATTGGGGAAGTCATGATGTTCATTGTGATATCCAACATTAAAAGTGAGCAAATTAAGCGGCCCATAGTAGGAATAAGTCTCATGTCCTTTTAAAAACATGTAATGTTCAGCTATGAAGTGTCCTGAAATTGGGTGCAATCCAAGTCCAAGTATTGAACCAGCAAGCATGTAAAAAGTGGATTTGACTCCCCATAAATAGTATATCACAACATCAAAGGCAACCTGAGCCAACAAATTGATGATTTCAAGTCGAGTAATGGGTTTGGGATTGATGCAAAGAGGTCTAATTGCATAGAAAAAAGGCTGAAGAACAATCCATATGAACTTCCTGAAACGGGTGCAGAAAAACCAGCCTTCGAAGTTGGTGGGAATGTCCACATCAATTCCATCGCCTCCTAAGTAACGATGATGATCCATGTGGTATCTCTTGAAGGATATGGAATATGGGAGACCAAGAGGGAGATTGGCAAATATTCCAAACCATCGGTTCCACATTGCTTTGTTGTTGCCAAATGCACTATTGTGGGAGATCTCATGAATAGCCAGAGTCATGGAGTGGCTAATACAACTTCCAAAAACATATGCCCAGAAGATAACCCATTTCCAATCCAAGTCTTTAACTAGATAAAATGCAGTCAGCTGTGCAAGAACCATCAGCACCACCACCCAGATCAAGTTGTAGTCTGGCTTCATCAGTGCTTTTATCTCTGGATGTTTAGCTAGATGAGAAGGAATTAAAAAAAAAAAATTAAAAACTCTCAGAATCACATAGAATTGCTATGGTTGGCAAGGACCTTTAAGGACATCAAGTCCAACCATTATGTAAGTCTCCGAGGCCACTTCTACACCATGTCCCTGAGGACCCCATCTCCTCACAGCCAACTATCCCAATTAGATGGCAAAAGCAGATACAGTCATGTCCTCCCTTTTCAGCTAGGAATTCGGCTGTAAAGGCCACGAAAACGCACCACCTTTCCACTTTGGACATTCATTGTTATAAGGAATCCTTTAGAAAGAAATTATTTGAACACTTTCTTGTCGCTCAGCAACTAGAGACGTATATGGCAAGCACCAGTCAGCAGCTCCAGCCTACCCAGGAAGGAAATGGCCTTGATCTGACAACCCACCAGAAATTCGGAAGGGCTCAAGTGAGGCCGGGTTCCCATTTAGCCTTGAAAACGCGGTTATTTACCCACGGGCGTGGCGCGTGGCGATGACCTTCACGCAGGCCACGCTGTCTCTTGATCCGGCCAGCAGACACCTTATCAGCGCCTCAGCTGGATCCCCAGCAGCAGCACGCAGGGCCCCGGGGCAGCGGGCGGGGGCGGCGGGCAGCCCGGAAGCCCCGCGGAGAGGGGGGCAC
>NW_008628394.1:0-31780 GCF_000691845.1 Merops nubicus | reverse complement strand
CCCGCAGCCGCGTCGCTCCCGGCGTCACCGACACCCACGTAACAAACTGCAGAAAATCTGATCTGGCACCTCCAGCAGGTATTTTGTTCAAGTGCACGCTACTCAAACCCGATCCATAATCATCCCCCACCGCATGCTGGAAAAAGTCTTTTGGAAACATCAGGCGTGTTGTTGTTTTGCTTTTATAGTTCACCACTACTGCCAGGGAAGTCACCCCAGCTCACGTCAGGCTCGGGAATAACACCAGCAGGCATTTCCAGAAGTGACTGGACACGAGCCATCGTCCTTCGGCCGCCACCAGCCCCCCGCCGATGCTGCTGGTGCTCACCAGGGCTTCCTTCCAAGGACACCGAGAGACGGGCCATCAGCTGATCACGCCGACTGACGCTTTGTTATCGTGGAGACTACTGTAACTACCCTTCCCCTGTTTATTAGGCCCCGATTCAGAAAAGTATTTACATGCATTTTTACCTTTAAAGCATATACTTGAGTTCTAAATTTATGTTTCAGCGTTGTCCTAAGCAGCCTCTCACTGGTGTTTCCATCCATCGGAACAAACACGTCCTGCGTTCCACAGGTACAGTCAGCAGCAAACCCTCCCCACCAGTATGAGCACGTCAAGTTCACCACAAAGCAAACCCTCTGAGAACCAAGAGAGAGAAGGAGCTTTCTTCTATAGAGCAGTAAGACTCTGTGTTAAGGACAACATTAGAAATTAAGATTTTGGGGTCTTGAACTGCGAGACTCTTTATTTTTCAACGAATTAAGTAAAAAACAGCAGCGGCCATCTGAAACAGTCTTGGCTCTAGCTGAAGTGAAACTTGAATGTAAATGGTCCTCCTCCGGAGCCAAAGGGGTTGAATCCTTGCCACGTGTTCCAGTTCCTGTGGAAAGGGTTGCCCCCACCCTGCTGACTCTCCGCATCCAGGGGGTCCTCTCCCGCGTCAAACTTCCGCCTCATTTCTGGAGGAAACAAAGCCAAGGTGGAATCATGGCACGGCCATTAGGGCAGTAACACCAAGCATCTCTGATGACAAAAACCAACTCAGAACGTCCTCCCCCCAGGGCCAGGGAGCTGCAGTTTTCACTTGTACTGGTAGTGTCTGCAGGACCTACTTTGAGCCTTTCAAAGCTGTCCAGGAGACTGGCAGAGGAGGAGAGACCAGCTCCATAAAAACGCTCTAAGAAAAGTTTCAAACAGGTCATCTAGTTTAAACAAGGTGAGACAGCACCGGCTGCCCAACAGGACAGGTGTGAATTTCAACAGGGACAGGGGGGCTGTACTCTGACCAGCTGTGTCCCACCAGAACTGGGGCATTTTGTTTACTGGACCTGCTCTCTCACGGCTGCACTCACAGGCCAGCTGGCCTGAGGACAGACCTCGCTGCACCCCAACAATTCTTGGTAGCCAGTAAATTCCAATTACTGATCACCCAGCAACAGCATAGAAGTCAGCATGCAGAGCCCCAAATCTCTCCATCTTCTCCACCCAGCATTTGGGCAGAGCTGCCAGAAGGACAGCAGCTTGGAGGCAGCAAGCATGTTCTTTATGTAGTTTGGTCCAGCAGAGACAAAGCCCTGGCCAAGGCCCACAGATGAGACCACCACTCCTGTTATTTACACCCACACCTAACTCTGAAGCAGCCTGCAAGCACCACAGGGTTCTAGATCCTTAGATCCCAGCAGTTCCTCAGGACACCCATTTTAACAAGGCAGAGAAGGGAAGCAGAGGGGTAAGAATAAGGGGGAAATCATGAGACTGGCTCGGGCAGGATGTGGGAGATAGCCTCAAAGTACACCAGAACCCTGTGATGATAAGCTTGCAAATCAAAGTTCAGATATTCAGAGGTCCACAAGCCTTACAGCTTGTCTTTACATAACCAACATGGCCACTAAAGCCAGAAAATGGCCTAGGAGAAATATCTAGGCTTTGATGGACACAACAAGGGCCAATCTGCTGCACTTTTTGCATTATTGTAAAGCCATAAATAATAAAAATGAAGTCACTGCATAAGAACATTCATTACCTGGGTCAGTGAGGACTTCTTTCGCAGCTGCTATATCAATGAATTTTTTCTCTGCTTTCTTTTTTTCTTCCTCACTCTGGAAGTTATCAGGGTGCCACTGGGATGCCAGCTTTCTGTAAGCTTTTATGATTTCTTGCTTTCGGGCATTTCTGGATGGATAAAAAATATAGATTACTTAAAACTTCCTAATTATTCATATGCCACACTATAAAATAAACCTGCAGGTTCACTTTAAACACTGAGAAAGTAATTAAGGGCATCAGGAAAACATAAGGTGCTAGTTAACATTCTGCAGGTGGCACTGAAGATTTTTTACACACAAAAAACAACCCCAGAGGAAGCAGATTGCAGCTTTAAACAAAGATGACTGGCTCTTTCCTTCAGCACTCATCTGCTCTCCTTGGAAAGATCCTGCTGTGCAGAATACAGCTCCCTGTCTAAAGAAGGTACAATCAGGTGAGCAACAAAAAGGAAAACGAAGACAGCGAGGTGCAGGACAGAAGCTGCACCCAGCAGAACAAGGTCAAGGGATCAGGCCTAGATGTACTTATTCACCAACATTCACATCACCATCTCAGATATTAATGTCTCACCTTTTCACTCCTAAGATCTTATAGTAATCCCGCTTCTGTGATTGCTTCAGCATCCTCTGGGCACGTTCCAGCCCCTCCCGAATCTGCTGGTCATTCTCACTATTGGCTTGGGCAGTCTCATAGTCCTTAATAGCTTTTATAAAAAAAAGTCAGTAAGATTATGCAACTCTTCACAAACTTCAACTGAAAGAACTCAGCCATTTGCTAAAACTGAAGTTTTGCTACTACCATAAATAAACAGCCAAATTTTTATTTCAACTTGACATGTATCTAGGACTGGGACAAAGCAGGAGTCAAGAAGCAAGTTTCAGCAACTAGTATTTGAAGAGCCCACTGCACAATGCTGGTTGCACACTGCTGCTCATCTGAAGGATGCATTACACAGTTTTTAAATTGATGTTCCTCCTCCTCCTACAGCATGCACTCAATCAACACCAGAGAATGCCTCTTCCCCTTTAATGACAATGAAGATGGATTTCAGATTACCAGTAAGTTCATACTGTTAGTGAAACACAAATATATGCTTTTTATGTCTCTGCATAATACGCTGACAGTTATAATTTCAGGTTTTTTTCCACAAAGTCATGATCTCGCTTTTATTTCAAGAGCTTTCACTCCTGAGAAATGCAAGAGAGGTGCTATAATGTACTCATGAATTTGGAAGAAATTCCAGGTCTATGCTTTTTTTATTTTTTTTTGGAAGTAAACTACATTATTATTGTAAGTGGTAACTGAATGCTTAAGATGCCAAATTTAAATATTCTTTGATATCAAGATTTATCAAGGAAAGCAACTGTTGAAGTCTTTAATGAGACTGCTCTTCTTTCATTGTTATAATCCTCAAAGTCTCATTTGCAGATCCAAGTCTCCTAGGTTTCCCGAATTAGACAAAGTATGTGCATCAGATTATTTCCAAGCAGATGCTATTTCTCAGCAGGTGTTACATTTGTTTTTCACTGTTTCTGAGCAAGACAGCAGGAAGTGCTAATGAATTTGTATTATCAAAACATCTGATACCGCTGCAATCTTGGTTTGGTTATTGAAGGGGGAAAAGAAAAATATTTCTAGTGTCCCAACAATTTCATATGCTATCACAAACAAAACATCTGTCATTTGATGCTTGAACAAAGCATTTTTGGCTTCTGCTGATATTTTTCAGAATTTGACCAGTCATTTAAAAACCTGACAAACGGAAGCACGTGCCCAAGGTGCACTGTCAAAACTGATTAAAGTAACGCAAACGCAGGGATTTCATTATGCTGCTGTACCGCTCCGGTCATTTTAAGCACCAG
The DNA here is from genome assembly GCF_000691845.1 of Merops nubicus. Taxonomy (NCBI): domain Eukaryota; kingdom Metazoa; phylum Chordata; class Aves; order Coraciiformes; family Meropidae; genus Merops; species Merops nubicus. The sequence goes on along the minus strand of NW_008628394.1, from coordinate 27,868 downwards.
TGTACTCAGCTGGCTTCATGTACTAACAGGAGGTCCCACCACAACACCCTGCCAAATGGAGACCCCACTGCCCAGCCTCGGTGAGCACATCACCCACAGCACGCTCCACTGCTGGACACCAGCTGTTCAGGGGCCCCGTGCTTCCCACACTGGATTCCTCCCACTTTAAATCAACGCCCTTGTCCAAGGGCTGGAAGCTCTCCACACGTGGGAGGTGTGGGGCTGGGTGCTGCCCGGCACACCCGATGGCAAGCGCGCTTTGCACTTCCTCCCAGCTGAAGACACTTCCATCTTGATGGCACCCTCCAGCATGGGAATTGTCCTCTCCCCAAGAGCCAATTGCTGCCCCACCTGAGGGTTGGAAGCAGGATGACAGCTTCCTGACCACAAGAAGTTTGCTAGGAGATCAGGAGACCCGTTACTATTTCATGGCATATCAAGTAAGGTGTTTAATCAATTCTTCTCAGTGACTATTTCTAAAAGCATTAGCACTTCACAAACCAACACACAAATCTGCTGCTTCCTCACTGGCCGTTCTTCCTTTCATCCTGTCCCACCACATGAAAGGAACAACCAATTTCCAACACTGCTTTCAATTTAAATGCTTCAGTCAAATCTGATGCTCCTTCTTTCAACACAAGAGTCTTCACAATCTCTCAAACAGCAACTGCGTGCTATCTCGAAAGATCTCAGCTGGCTTTCCTACCTTGCCTGCACCTTTAAAACAGAGTGACCAGTTATTTGGCAGGCAGAATTAGTTTCCCATCACATTCGAGTAACCTGAGTTCCCATCAGACACATGGGCAGCTTATGTCCATGCCAGCTCTGCTAGAGGAATAACTGAGCCAGCCACACTCTTACAGAAACAGGGACTGTTCCCTCTGCAGTCGTTGGGGGGAATGTCCTGACCCGTTCTGAAACTGCAAAGTGCTGGGTTTTCTTCCTTTTGACAAAAGACTCCTGTACTTATGGGGTGAGCCAGAACAGGAGTCATTACACAGCTGTCTCTGTAGACAAGCCCTGGATCCCATGCGATTATAAGGTAATTAAAACCACTTGATCAGAACACTGCTATACAGACTGAAGTGCATCTTGAACATTTAACAATAATCACCTTTAAAATTCCCAACTAAAAAAACTTTGTAATTTCCTGTCTTTAAACAAGAAAATAGGTGCCCCCAGCTTGAAATTTTCTTGAGGGAAGAATAAGAATCAATTTGCCCCTTTAAATATGAGGCTACAATTTTAATTGCCCTACTGTTCTCTACAGCAGAGAGAAATCAGCCATCACGTCCAGCAGTTAGAACTGAAGGGTAAGTGAAGACACCTTCAGGCAGACCAACATTAATGGACTACAGTGCTGTTTATGCTCTGCTGGAAGGCATAGTGTAACTACAACCACCTCACTGCTCTGAAGGGCACAGGGAGGGCAGAGGATATGCTAAACAACATGGGTTTGGAGGAGCACAGTTCCATTCACAGCCAGGCTTGGCCAAGCTCAGGAGATAAGCTCTCCCAGGTGTATCCTCTCTGCCCTTCCTCACAGCCCATAACAGAGAGGCATCTGTTCCAGCACCACACCAAGGTGGCTCTCTGCATTTGTGCAGGACTCTGTTACAAATTTCTTTTTCCCTTCTGATTTGCAAAAGTTGCTGTATTCTCTCTCCCTAAAAGGACCAGAAATAGATGAGGATTTAATGGAACAATGTTAGGAAGATCCAAGCTGAGATTCATCAGTTTCAGGCAAATAAACAGATCAATTCTGTCCAACAGCAAGAAGCAAGGGGTACATCAAAAAGCAGAGCCCATTTGGCCTGCCCCTCTCTGTAGCCTCCTCTAAGCTGAAGATTCATCCACCTTCAGGGGAAAAAACAATCTGCTTATACAATTTCTTTGGGTCCTCCTTTTGCTGATGCTCCTTTCTTTTCAACTAAAAGTCTTTGTACAAGCCATAATATATGTAGATTCATATTAAGTACCTTTAACTATTTTTAGGGAAGTGCTTGGTTTTAATTCACTTGTAAATCTAATTTTTCTAACACTGACTGAACTTACTTCCACTGTATCAAAGTACAGAAAAAAGATGGGGAAATGCCCAAAGGGGCCTCATCACTGTGAAACCTTCCCAAGCCTTACTTTGATGTTGACACCACACTCCTAAACAATCAGAAAATGGAAAGACATTACCCTCAGGAAACAGAAAGACAGTTTTTCCTCACACTTTGAGGTTTTCTCAAGCAATCCCTTTCTACAAATGTCATCGGTTCTCTGAAATACTCTTATCTTCCACCCTTTTTCTTGTAAGGAGGACGAAGGTTTGCCAGCCTCAGCAAAGAGGGACTAGGACTAGGTCACTTCACAGCTACCAAATCTACAAGACTGATGAGGAGGACTGCCTGAAACCACACCAGTCTTCTTCACATTGTGGTTTCACCTGAGTCAAGGACGCCTGAGAAAAGAACAACATAGGTACCTCATTTTTGAAGCAAACTTCAAGAGGTGAGTAATATCTCTCAGTGATTAATTTCTCAAGAAGACAAAAAAATATCTGAGCATGCTATTAATCAGACCAGCTCCCTCATGAATGATTAAATCAAAAAGATCTTTTTTGCTCAGTTGTAAAGTGAAAGATCCAGCACCAGAATACAGAAAAGGAAAGTTGTTCCACAAGTACTAAAATTAATGGAACTAATTTTCTGCAGATTTAAAGCCTGTAAGACCTTTCCCTCATCACACTGGACTGGAGAAGTCCAATGCTTCAAAAATTGCTGCATGACTGAGCACTGAGGTAGAACAGACAGATTGTTCAAATTTTCTTCTTAAGCCTGGTTTCTTGTGGAAATGAGATTCACTAAATGAAATTTTGGAGACTTTTTTTAATAGCACATTAGCACTTAGTACTCTTAAAGAAGCTAAGTAACAACATAATGGTGTCCTCAGAGCCGTCCATTACTCGGTCCCTACTTTCCAAGGCTGCAGATGGAACCATGTAACAGTATGTATTTTATGGAAACCTCATAGGGAAAATGCAGCCTCAGAAGCAGAGTCAATTTACTGGTCTTAGTAGCAGTACAGAGACCACAGAGGTGAAGCAATGGTGTTATATCCTGCCACCCCCAGGATGTGCTAGGGGATAGAACAGGATTGTTTCATGCTGCCATCTAAAGACACTAAAATGGAGTTCCTAAAATGCATTTACATCAGCCTAACTTATAATTACCTTTTAGCTCTAAGTGCAGTTGTCTGACATCGCTGATTATGTAAAATATGTTGAAGTACCTTGAGTAAGCTGTGCAGTCTCATAAAACATCCTGAACACAACCCACTGTTGTAAAGATGACTCTGCTGTAGATAAAACAAGTACCTTCCACTTACACTAATCAAGATAAAATTACCAGCAGGTATTTTTGTAAATCTGCAACTACCAGTGCTGATTAGGGATAACAAGATAGCATGGAATCAAAGCGCATATTAAAACCAAAGTTTTAAACCCTGACTGCATTTCAAACGCCCACAAAGAAGTATGTGCAAGCTGCCTACAACTGTACCTTCTTCATACAGGTCTTCCAGCAAATAAGCTTCTGCTCTGTCTTTCAGGGCGTTCATGTTGGTTGGTTCCAGTTGCAGAACTTCAGTACAAAGTTTTATGGCTTCTGTAGCCTGCTGATTCTGGAGGGGAGAAAGTCAACTGAAATTCATGTGGTTGGGGGGGCTTTTTGGGCGGGAGGGGGATGTTGTTTTACAGAAATTTACAGAGGGAGATAAGCAGAATTACCTTTGACAAACAGTGGCAGATCCTTTCTTTGGCACGAGTAGCATAAACTGGAACTTCTGGCTCCGTTTTCATGACAGAATTGTATTTATCGATAGCATCTTCATACCTGTTTAAAGGATAGATAAGCATAATATCACAAAAGTAATAACTAGCTCAGAATGTTGTCATTCATTTACAATGGTAAAATTTTTAAATTCATAGATTTCCACATCCTCTAACAATGCACCTTGACTTTAATAGTCTTAAAGGTGTGGTGTGAAACAACAGTGTGAAGAAAACTTTCAGCCACTTGCAGAATTATGGCCTCATTCCCTTTTCTGTGCTCTGAGACAGAAGAGCAGGAGGCACTGTGCCCAGCAGGCTTTGCAGGACATACGACTGCTGTCCCTCACTGTGCACAGACAGTCTCCACATTTGTCCCCTGTCCAATGTGCCACTCTGCACTTGGAAAAAAGTGTCTCCCACTCTGATGCCTGTGATGGGCCAGGTCTGGAGCCCTGCTGTGAGCCCTGTACCATTTGCATTTCTTGGTACAGAAAAACAAAGTTCTTTAGGACAGCTCCAATCAGGAGGTTGTTTTCTCCCTTCCTTCTTCTCTGCAAGTCATGTAGTAAAATACATTTTTGTATACAAAACCTGAGAAGGTTTCAAAGATGCTAGAGCTCTGCAGTTTGAGTAAGAAATGGATTAGGGTATTCACCTAAAAATGCAGATATGAGACTGAATCCATGTGCTACTACAAGCTAGGAGAAATTCAGACTCTAGAAGACTCCCTGAAAGTGTGCTGATACCAGATTTAAATAGAAGACTAAAGTGAAAAGAGTTCAGACTGCTGACTTCATAAAATTGTCTTCAGCTGAGCGGATTCACACTCCTGATGTATTCATTTTAAAAAGCCACTTTGCCAATGTTTCATCACTTGTTACAGGTCCTTAATGTCCCATGTCATGGGCTTGGGAACATGTAAAACTGAATAGAGCAAGAAGTAGAAGAACACAGAGGCACTGTCCATCATTGAACAAGGTGCATAAAAGAAGCTTGTATGGATATAAGTGGTCCTTTAATCACAGAATAGATGAGGTTGGCAGGAACCTCTGAGGTCACCTTGTCCAACCCACCTGCTCAAGCAGGGTCACTACAGCAGGTTGTCCAGGATTGTGTCCAGACAGACTGAGTATCTCCAAAGTGCAGAGACTCCACAACCTCTGGGGGCAACCTACACCACTGGAAATCAGGGAGTGGTGGGAAGCATTCCCTTACGTTCAACTTCAAGGAACTTCCTGTTTCAGTTTGTGCCCATTGCCTCTCAACCTGTCACTGGGCACCACTGCAGGGAGCCTGGATCCACCTCTCTGCATCCTCCCTTCATGTATTTATATACGTTGATGAGATCACCCTGGAGCAGAGAAGGCTCAGGGGAACAGTCCCAGCTATCTCAGCCTTTCCTCACAGGAGAGAGATGCTCCAGAGCCTCCACTATCTTACTGGCACTTTGCTGGAATTTCTCTCCCACTAGCTTCATCTCCCATACTGGGGAGCCTGGAACTCCAGGTGTGGCCCCATCAGTGCTGTGTAATAATGCACGAGAGCTGACAAGCATTATCCTTAACTTGGTCTTGTTGCCTGCTCCATAAAGAAGTGAAGTATGCAAAGAGAAGACAGTGGCATCAGAAGGAATCAGAGTAAGACTGTCGCTGTGTGAGTCAATATTTATTTCAATTGTAATTTGAGAGCTGTGCTCAGTTATCCACTTAAACTGACAGATGCAAAAAGCATCACTTAATGAACTTCTCAATCAATAGTAAATTGGCACCTCAGTAGTGATTTTTTTCCTCTTTTTCTTTTTTAATACAGCAGTGAACACTCACCTGCCTTCTCTGATGAATTCCTCTGCTGACTCAATCTGCTTATTGAGTTTCTTTACTTGCTTATAGAGGGAGAAGCATTGCTTATGGTCCTGGTCCAGTTTCAGACATTCCCGGACTTCGCTTTTCACAGGGAGGAAAAACAAAACAAAACCCAAAAAAGCACACACACAAAACAAAGACATGACCACACATTATGAAATTGTACCTGGGAACACAATGCAGCATCTATAATCCATCCAAAACAGTTGACTTCTTTACATAATCTCACCCCTCATCCAAAAAAGGACAAAAAAAAAAAGGTCTTCCAGAACACAAAGGATACTAGTCTGGTTTTGGTTCTAATTATTTTGTATTGCCAAGTATGCAAAGATTGAGACGTGATGCACTAATAACTAAGCACAATAAAAGCATATCCTGGGAAAGGAATCATATTCAGCAGTTATCAGGTACAACTGACTGTAATTTTTCTGTATATTTAACTGAGCTGTATTACAAACTACACTCTGATTAGGGCAGACACCTTTTAAAATAGTCTCTAATAAAAAAGCCAAACAAACTCTAGAAATCAATCATATAAAGGAATAAAAGTTTTTTATCATAGAGGCATCATAGCACAACCAAGGTGTTATTTTCAGAAAGAGATCACAAAAATCTTATTCTGTTCCTAAGCACAGACAAAATTATCTAAGCTTTGAAAATCATTAAGGCTGTAAAGCTGAGAAGAAATTAAGGGAAGGACAAGATTAATCACCCAGCAAGTCCAAGAGCTACAGAACTCTTGCTTAGTGTATCTTTTGATTAAAAAGTCCTAGAGAAGAATAAAGAAGAGAGGGTTAACCCTTCATTCCAATACCTTTCTCTTCTGCAACAGCTCTCTCAATCATACTTATAAAAATCTTAAGATTTGGCAATTGAAAAAGGAAGTTCATGTGTGGATATCAGAGGGGGAAAAAAAAAAAAAATCCCACACCTACTCTTGAAGCCACTAGGTTAAGTGATGGCCAGCTACCAAAAGTCACCACAGAAGTGGCCTGGGAGCTCCAGAGATCAGCTGTGCTCTGGAAGGGGATCTCTCATGCAAACCCATTTGTTACTGGGTGTTTACTTCTGCCCAGCCATAAAATACATTTTTGCAATTACAATCACATGCAGTTTTCATCCACCAGCCAAGAACAGAAAGTCAGAGTCTTTCAGTGCCCTTCCTCTCTTGCTGAACAGAAGCAACAGAAACTGTCATGGAAGGAGTCTGGAGAGGAAGGCAGCACAACTGGGATGATGAGCTGTGCAGAGACCACTCCTGTGCAAAATGGAGGATGGTAACATCTGCCCATCTGAGCACAGGGTATGGAGTTAACAGCCCAGATTGGGCAAGAGCAGTTACCTGACTAGGGACCGGTGGGAACACCACCTGAAACTTAACTGAATATGAATAAAATGGTAGGGTGGCATAAAAAAAAAAAATCATCCAAAATACTGGACACTGTCTGCAAGAGTGAAAGACTGACAGCTCTGGATCCTCAGCTCCTCCTACATGGATGCTCCTGGCCTTTTTGTTTATTCTCAAGTTTATAACATTTTGCTTCCACTCTTGAAAATAAAAATCTAGCCCTAAGACTTAATGCTTTATTCTGTTGTTGTTTGCATTATGAACCTAATTTCAGTGGAGGCTCAGGTTAAGAAAAGGCTCTAACAAAGCAATTTTAGAGAAGCGCTTTCTCCTAAGATGGAGGAATACAATAAAAAAAGAAGTAAAAACAATTCTGATGGAGCTGCACTATGGCTTCTATTTAAGTAGAGAAGGTGCTAGGAACCATCAATGGCTGCCCTGCCAAGAATAAACATGTGTCTTCGCTGCCAGTTCTTTGCTTCTGGGAAGGAGCTTCCCTTATCAGATTGAGACCAGAGCTGCTACTCCATCCAAAAACAAGACAAAGTAAATTTCAGAGTTTATCAGGACCTATATCATCACATTTTCTGTCTCAAATATAATGATTACAGCAAAGCAGTAAAATTACCTGAGTGATAATTCATGGTCCCCCAGCTGATAATATATTCTGCTGATTTTATAGAAGGCTTCGGTGTTATCGTTCTTTAATTTGGCAGCAGCTTTCAAGTCACTAATGGCCTTGCTTGGTTCCCCTTCCTTTATATAACACTCAGCTCGAAGCTCCCGTAGCTCTGCATCCCAAACACAAACCTTGAGAAACCAAAATTAAAGCTTGGTTTTGGTCCACAATACTTCACTTCTTTTCCTCCCCAAGAAAGGAAAAATCCCATTCAATTTCACTTTGCCAACTGCAATAACATAAGGTTAAAGCTCCATGCAGAGCACATGAAATTAGCATCTCTGCTTCCTGGTGGATGCTGTGATGCACCTGCCCAAATAGAAAACAAAGGCCTGAAAAATTTGTAAATGATTTAATGAGCTCACGCAGGGAGATGAATTAAATCTACTGGCACTGCTTAAACTGGGGCAGTCTGTTGAGCCTTCAGGGAAGGCTATCAGAATCATAAATTATTTTATCTTCCCAAAAGAACAGGAGTAATAAACAGCAAGCACCACACTGTCAGCTGTCCTCTAGAAAGAAACCTGTGGTCAAGATTCAGCTGCACAAGATTTGACCTTAGTAACCAGATTCTCAAGGTATACGCAGAAGTAACAGTACTACAGCTATAAATACTTCAGAGGAATTGACTAGCATAATTCATTTTAAGATAATTTATTCTCGGTCTTACAATTTGTTTATAAACCATCATTTTAGAGAAGGCTTTTCTACTTTTCCATGTTCTCTCCCCATAAAAAAAAACTCCCACGCTTGGGCAGTTTCTTCACCAAAACCTGGAATGTTGTAAATTCCAAGTCAACAGTGTTAATTCGTATGTGAAGCCATAGCAGTTAACTATCTTTTAATATACATTCCTTTATGACACACAAAATGCCCACATGATTGAGTTATTTACACCATCAGACTACCCATACTAAGATTCAACAAGTACAGATATCAAAGGAACATGCTGAAAATCCAGACAGCAAGATACATTTTGAACTTTGAGGGGTTTCTTATGTTTTGTTGTTTCATCTCGAAATAAAAAATTGCCTGCATATAGGCAATGAAAAAAATTTAGGTTAAAAAAACTCTACACCTCTCATATTTGGAAAAGCTTCACTAGTTTGAAAATAACTTTTTTTCCATCTTCCCCAACAACACTCAACTGTGGAAAAATGGGAAACCATAACAAAGAAAGTTACCAGTAACAGCAGTTTGGCTGAAGTTGTATCTTTAACATGAACTACAAGCTATTGTTTTGACCTTTTTTCAGCTCCTGCTCAGCATTCTCCACTCTCCAACTTCATCATGGACCCGTCCTGCTCGGCAAAGCTGAGTCAATTACACCAAGTGTTTTCACATCAGTGAAGAAGTTATTAAACAAAAATGCACAGACTTCAGACAGGAGTTGTTGCTTCCCTCTCGGAGTACCATTTGACTTAACACTTACTGCCAAGATTTCGTCAAGGAGAGAAATTGCAGCTTCATAATCCTCTTGCTGGTAGGCAGATAACGCTTGCGAGTGCAGGCGCTGCAGCTCATCAGATTTTGTCAGCTGAGCCTGGGCTTCTTTCTCCTCATTATTGCTAGGACTGGATTTGAGCTGCAAGGATTAACAAGGACAGAGACTGAAATGCCTGCTCAAGGATCTCTTTTTCTCCCATTAATAATCTTATCATGGAGACCTGACTAAAGCTGCAAATAAAGCAAAATTAGTTTTAAAATTCCACTGGAAGTATTTCTAGCTCCAAACTTCAGAAGAAAAAAAAAAAGATGACATTTTTAGCTTCAATACAAGTTTTCTGAAGTCACAGATACCTAACTCGACCCCTCACCATGCTTGATCATTTACCACTGGTCACATAATACATAAAAGTCATTGTCCCCTCACCATCAGGTGGAAGTCATGGACCTGTCAATTACAGCCCATTAATTGGTCTCTCTGCAGACAGTCACTAAACACTGGATTCCTCAGCATCAGCAGAAAGCACCTCTATGTGGCATAATCACATATCTCACTTTAAGTACAATATGTATTTATAAAGTCAAGACAGAACCAAAAGCAACAGGTCCCAGACAGTGTTACTGTGAAGTTGTGTTATATTTTCCCCAGGATGAACACCTCCAGCAGTGAGTTCAGATGCTGCACACGGAGGAAAAGCTCCACTGGAATCAGCTGGGAATTTATGTACTTTGCTTTGCATGTAGTTTTAAACAAGTCTAAATTAGTTTTGTCTATGAAGACTCATTTCTCAAGCTCCTCTTTCTGAGCAAGTAGAGGGGTTACCTTGTACTTGTCTTTATTTGTCTAGACAGCTTTGTATTTTCAAAGAAAATAAATCAATAAACCAGAAACCTCACAGGTAGCAGAGTTACTGACCAGGAAGAAAAATGTGGGCCAGGAAAATCCTCAGCCATTCTCTTCCAAGGCTAGGAAGCAATCTGCAAGATCAGTGCCATGTGAACAAGGCACTGGCTGCACACTGGCTGCTGATGCAAGTGACTTCCCAACTTGTAGAACGGATAGATCAGCAGGACTTCAATGTATTTATTTTTTTTTTAAATTTAGTTGGGTTTAAAATAAATGCACTACCTTGCATTTTATAATGTTAACTGAAGTTACCGAGTCCTCAAAGTCACCCAGCACTTTTTCTTTCCTCCTTTAATCTCAAAGTGGCCTCTTCCCTTCTTCTCACAAGTAAGTTCTTCAAACACTTGTATTTTGTGTTTAAGTCTCTAATGTATTTCAGCGTCAGCCCTCAGAACTCCTTTAACAGAATTTCCCCTGGTTCTAACACTTAAGTATATGAAAGAAAAAAGCCTCAATGCAACATGGAAAGCATTCACAGGTCCCACCTCTGCCTTAGATTCTTCATTTTAAGTCTTTTTGAACTTTATGCAGTCATTTCAATTTGCTCTTGCAAAAACCAAGTTGTACTTAGACCTGAAAATTCTCCTTTATCCCCTACACTGTCTTTCAGCAAAAGGAGATGACCATGATCAAAGACTTTTATTCTTTGCAGGCTGAGTCCTAATATTAATCTTAAAAAGCTTTTCTTCTGGTTAGAACAGACACTCTGCCTAGAAACCCCAAATGCTGTGCATCCTTTCTCCCCCCAGATCTAGAGCTCATAGTAGAGACTAATTTCTACATTTCCAATATTAAAAGTTCCAAGACTACAAAAATCTCTCAAGTTCTGAACTCTTCAGTTCCAGCTCACTTGTTTAATTTCTCCCTCAATTTCTCAGCATTTTCCTGTCTTAAAAGGTAAGAGTTTTTCTTATGGACGAGCTCTATGCTTCCATTTAAACTTACAGTAACACTGCACTCCAAAGAGACACAGTACGTTTCTTGTAACGAGTTTGGAGCAAAGTGTCAGTGGAATAGAAATAGCAGGGTCACAATCATACCGACAAGCCCAACAGTAATAAAGACCATGCAAGTGAAAACATCCCAGATAATTTTAGGTAGTACAAACTGCCCAGCTAAAAAGGGGAACTTCTCAAGCTATCATTCAAGCTAAAGCAAACGTGCATTATCATGAAAACGCATATATGCAGAAGCTCTTAATAAGTAATTAGTGTACTGCTATGATGATTTTATTCAGTAATGTTAACAAAAGCAGAAAGAAGTCTGATCGTTCTGCTCCTAGAGAACAAGCTGGAAATGTGATGCAGTTGTTTGATGCACTTAGGCTTGCATCCCAGTATTTTTTTTTTCCTGTCTTTTTGCCCTGTGATCGAAGGACTGCCGCATCACTATCAATAATGAATCACATGTCAATTATTTCTCCTTTTCCTGTGGACCAATAAACTAGGGGGTGACAATTCAGAGCAGCTGCTTGCACTAAGTGTGCCAGACTTCCAAGAAAGTAGCAAAGTATCAAAAAAACACATTCAGCTTAATTTCACACAGGTCTGAGGCAAACCTAACACTCCTCTACATGCTTCATCAGTAGCCTCAAAGCCCAAAGTCAGAGCTCTGCTCTGCTCAGTTCTGCTGGACAGGCATGCTGCTACTGTTCTGAGCATGCTCTCAGCATAGTCCCCTTCTCGTGTCTTTTGATGTTTATTGTGTTTGGACTAGAACAATAAATTAGCTGCAGTTTAAGCTGCGGCAACAAGATCTAGCTGTGTGTTAACAGCAGCTTTTGGTCACTACTGACCCCACTGCCAAACCTGCACTTCTCTCCTTTACAGAAACCAAAGGCCAGTCCACAGGAATGGCTTTGTCACTGCAACCAATTCCCTGTCACTACTATAGGCACCGCTTTATTTTATAGCCTGGTCTCAGTACAGGGGAGAAACATACCTTAGGGGAAGCAAAACCCCACTTCATTCACACAGCTATCGATCTGTGTCCCCGCTACTCTCAGTGAGGATGCTGGCTTCTTCCAGAACTTTATCTCAAGGACTTGACTCAAAAGCCTGCAGCATTACCTTGCTGCACCCACCAGAGTGGGAAAAGGTATTAGTAAATTTCTTCATGAAACCCAGCATCTTCTTGGCATCTAGACAGTGCTGAGATCATTCCTATTCAAAGCAGGCAGCCTGCCATGCACCTGCAGTCAAACATCAAGTATTTAAAAGTTCTCTGATGGGAAAAATATTTCAACAAGCTAAACAACACACATGCTGGGTTTTAAGAAGCAATGTAACTCGCCCCTTCCCAACCTGCCCTGCTTCACTGTACTTGACAAGTTTATCAATAAATCCACTGTATGTCACAAGTTCATCCTTCCTAACCATACACAGAAGTTACTCCACCAGTTTTGAAGCTACGCAAAACTACATGAAAATACAGTGCAGCACTATTTGACAAAAACACTGGTAACACAAGGGCACCAATACAGCCAAACTGCATTTAGATTCTGTGTGTTGGATGCTGCTCTCCTGAAGATGCCATACACCAACTAATTCAGACTGGCATATTTCAGTGTGTTGCACCTGCGTGCATCGTACAATTATGCCTCACGGATCAGCAATATGCTTTTTATTTAACAAAGCTGTACAACATGGTCTGCAACCGTGCCAATAAAAGGACCCCAAACACAATTGTTACAGGACACAGAACTGGAAACGAACATAGAGCAAGTCCCTTCTGCCTGTTAAATTTAGTAAGGACTCTCTGCATCAGGACCTTTTTTTTTCAGGAGGATCTACCTACATCTTCCTTTGCAATGGCCCATTACCAATACGGGCAAAAGTTGGGCATTTAGTACAAGAATTCTAATGAAGAACAGTCACAACCACCTTGAGGGGGAAAAAAAAAGCTAACAACTCAAAATCCATACCCTTTAAAAAAGAGTACAGATTAAAGATATACAGGCAACTCATCTGTAGCACTGAAGTATCTCAGTACATATTAAACAGACACTACCAACTTGAGAAGCTCTTGCATACTACTATTTAAAGATCAAAATATTGTTAAAAACTCCCAAACGTTACTGACACACTGTTCCTATACCCTGCTTACAGTGGGCCATGACCACTAACAGAGGAATGCACCCACACATTCTAAAGATGTTTTATTTTCTCCTTTTGCACACTGGTAAACACCCAGACAAAGAAAAGAAATTGATTAGGCTTGTGAAAAACATTCTGAGGGAAACTGAAGGAACCTCCATGGTTTCTGCTATCCAAGATCAAGAGATCCATGCCCAAGAACAGAGCACAAAGGAAAGCTCTGCACTGGTAAAGCAATAAATTAACACAACTACGTTAAGACAGATGGAAAAGAGCAAGGAAATATTTAAATACCTTTTATTCTTTACCCAGGAAGTTAAAGATGATCGCAGCACCACAGAGAGTATTTGGAAACAAAACCAATGTTACTTCGATCTCATTAAGAGAGCTTAAAATACTCAACCCAAGAGTGCCCAGTAACTTACTCAAACCAGGTTAACTTCCAGTGCTGGAAGATGGTCTCCTCTACATATGTCCAAAAATACTGTTATTCTGCATACCAACCAGGCACAGAAAACTGCTGTCCAGTGTGTTCTGCAACAACTGAGAGCTTCTCTAGATCAGTAAACCCTTTGAGATGTACAGGGCTCAGTCACCTGGTCTTGGCTGACATCTAGTGGAGTTGGAAGCAGCACCTTCACTTTCCAACTTCTAAATGTTTATGCCTCCAAGTGGACAGAACAGCATACTTCGGACACCTGAGTTTACAGTATTTACTGACAGAAAATGCAACTGTGACACTTATAGTCAGTCTATAAAAAGAGAAAATTTAAAAGGAATAAAACAATTTGGTCCTTTCCACACTTTTCAATAGACTAGGCAGAAATTCTGTTCTATTTTTGTTCCTTCTACAGAATTCAGCAACTCAAAAGCTTGTCATATTCTCTAGGACACAAACAGGGTCACAGACAATATTACAAGGTATACAAAAAGGGCTGTCAGGATTTGCATCACTTTTGTCACCTTTTCAGAAAACCCTCCATCAACCAAAGCATTCCAACATTTCTTTTACTCTCACTAAAAATCACATGCTTAAAATAAATATTCCAGGGTTTTCTTGAGTTGAGACCTTAGGCGTGAGTGTTTATGTGACCACAGATCTGTCCTGTTGACTTCTATAGCCCAGAAACTACTATCCAAAACCAAAGGAACTTGATATCAAAGGAAATGGCCTCAAGTTGTGCCAGGGGAGGTTTCAATTAAATACGAGGAAAAATTTCTTCACTGACACAGTTGTTAAACGGTGGAACTGGCTGTCCAGAGGAGTCACCACCCCTGTAGATATGCAACAGGCACGTAGCAGAGGTGCTGAGGGATATGGGTTAGTGGTAGGCTTGGCAGTGTTAGATTAATGATTGGACTCCATGATCTTAAATGTCTTTTCCAACCTAAGCCGTTCAATTATTCTATATGAATACTCAACAGAAGTTGGAACAGAAAAATAAATATTACTGATATACCGTAAGCAATGACTTCCTAAAGTCACCTGAGGACTTCTGCTTAATCTCCATTTCATCCTGAGCACTCTGAACACAAGAATTAGCCCCTTTGCTGCCATCTGCTGTAGGTTTTATTACCCTCTAGGTGCTACATTTCCAAACTGGTAGCTGAGGTGCAAAGGAAAAAGCTAAAGAGGTTCCAAAGATAATGAATTGTGCCACTGTGTCACCAGACAGGAGAAGGGAAAGGGAAAAAAAAAAAAAAAATCACCTGGCCCACATAAAGAACTTCATCAGCTTAGTGCATCTCCTGGCCAAAAGGAGAGGTTTCTAGAAGCACAGTATTACTTAACGAGCCAAGGCATAAGTCTGAATCACATGCTCTGTCCAAACCTCATGACTGATTTCAGCCAACAGGGAAGTACAGAGTAGCAAAAAACACCCAAAGCAATCTAAACATCACGCATGAAGGCTGTGGTCTCCAGAGGCTCTGTCTGTTCCTGGAAGGAGTACTCCCACCCATTCCTATCAGGCATTCCCAGCTGGCACTGCCTCACAAGAGCTGGTACTGATGTACCACAGGGGGCAGAAACACCCAAACAGGGAAACTTCCCTGCTCAGCAATCACCTCACTTCCAAGAGGTTTAGGGTGGGGATGAAAATTTTCCCACATGCTATGTATGAAACTGCATAGGAAGAATTTAAGGGTATGAAAACTTTCCTTTCCACTAAAGGATAGTTTCACTACTGCATGTAAAGAACAGTTTTGAGGGTTATTTAAAGTTCTGCACAAAAATCACTGCTTTTAGAAGCTGTGAAAGTTTAACTTTTATTCTCCCTTCCATTTATATGGGCTGAATTTTTCTTACTCTTCCTCTCCCTCAAAAATTACTGCATCTTAAACTTCTAATGATATCCTTTTTCAAGGAACATGACTCCAAGAGGAGGGATGAAAGGAAGAAGAAGAAAAAAGCTTTTCAGAGTCTCCATTGGGATTTAACCAGCTTTTGGAATACAGTAGGAAAAAACAGCATTTTACAAGCAGCTCATTACATCAGTTGCCTTGCAGTTCTGGCAGGCACAGAAAGCAACACTAGTGACAGTGACTCTTAATGCCAAGCATCAAACAGGGAATTACAAAACAACTCACTGCTCTATGTCTGTCCTTGAGCAGTCCACATAAAACTGCTCTTCTCAGTTTCTTGTCACCTGGCTTCTTCAACTCAAAAGTGGGGGATATTTTAAAATCTGATTGTTGAAGTCAACACCTGATGCAAGCGAACAATCTCTTGTGTGAAATCACCCAAGAGAGAACACATCTACTATCATTCAAGGGCATACAATTTACTTCAAAGAAGGCTGCCTCCACCACAAGAAAGCCTATCTCATCTACACAACTACTTCCTCAGGAAAAAACACTGAAGGTAAAAAAATCTCACATTTAACTCCTGCAACTCATTTCTTTAACTATACGACATCTTCAGGGACACCTAGGTAACATCCTGAAATCCTACAGAATAAAGAAAGTGGATTGTTTTTCTTCAAATTAAGACTTCCCTTCAGTGGAGGGAGAGCGATGAGGTGGAGGTTTATTTTTAGGGGGTTTGTTTATTAAATACAGCATTTCCACTCCATCTTTCCATGATTATTAACTGTGCAGCAGCCTGGTTATATGTTAGCCTGCACAAGCCTATACACTACTAATGCAGGATGACCCGAGTTTTTCTCCAACTTTGTACCAGATTTGGATACCAAAGTTTGCTGATGTACTGCGTGCTTACCCAGAACAAGAGCATTCTAGTTAGGTGATATGTAGGCAAAGTGAGAGGCTAGAAGGCTCTTCAGATCCTGAAAGGACAAAATCATGTTATATACTCTGTTCACACATAAACCACAAAATTCTAGGTATCCAAGTCCACAACTAAAGTCTATCCTAAAAGCTATTGAGATCCCACCGGCATTTCTATGTGTTATATCTGCCCTAGCAGTAGAAGGAATTTCCATTTCAAGGTACAACTTACTCTTTTTGGCTTCTTGACTACTGACTTACAATGAGTCAAAGCTTCCTAGTGGCTACTATTTACCTTGCCCCTGTTGCTTTTGGTAGCAAAGACAGGGTCTGGATCTAAGTCTTGCCATCATTTAGAAAGCTATTTTATCTCGAACAGCCTTCCTCCTCTCACCCCTCCCAAAAAACCCACCAAAATCACAACACTGAATGTTAATAAATTTCACAGTATCGTGACTAACCTCCAAAGGATTACTTTAACATTGCCTTATTTTGCTGGAATATACTGCACTTAACTAAACATTGTGCTCTTTGAAACAGCCACCTGCAGTATTTTCTAAGTACACAGGCAACACTGTTCTGGAACCAAGACTTAGGACCAATATGGCATCTTCATAAGTCGGCTTCTCAGACAAAACTCTGTTCCACATCAGATTTAGACTCTAACTGAAGACTGAAACTATTTGACTAAGCAAAGACGGCACTCATAATTTTTGCAGCTGGTTTGGAAGAAGGGTAAGCTGACTGACATCTGACCAGAGAAGCCTTTCATGTGGAACATTAAGCAAAGCTTCAAGAACCAGCAACTGCAGAGAGAGGCAGCACAAACTCAGGACCAACGCTGACATGCCATAATTGCTGTGGCAGCAGCTGTGTCCTCAGTTACCCAGAGCTGAACGCCAGCCTCCCGTGCCTGTGAGCAGCCGGGCTGCTCTGCAGTCAGACCTGTCACTGCAGGCAGCCTGCTCCCGAGAGCTTCGCAGGGAAGCGGCAGCAGCCACAGCGGCCACAGCCACGTGAATTTCAGCATGAGCTCCTGCAGCTCTGCCACAAACACCAGCCTGGCTGGTGCATTTATACCTGCAAGAGCCACTCCTCCCAACTGCCCCACAGAGCACACAGTGTAACTCTTCTGTTAGTGACCCAGATACTCACTAGTTAGGTTTCCATCTATCATCTGCAACACAGAACTGCTTTCTCATCAAACTCTCCAAAGAAAGCCAACAAGACAGCATCCGATAGACTGGCCAGTTCCATTTCTTTTGGTGCAAAGGACATGCAAGCTGTTCAAACTAGCAACTCCTGAAGAGTATGCAAGAATAAGAATTAATCTTATTCTCATGCTTACAGAAACTTAGTGCAAGAGAGAGAATCATGTCTTATATATTCTCTGAGGGCTTTTGCTCTGGGGTTATTTTTACAGTATAAGACTGAAATGTACAAAATACCATGAAAAGTAAAAAAACAACTCAAGTGAGTTTTAGGGGATTAGCATTCAACTGTGTTTGTATGGGAACTCAACACTTGCTGGTCATGGAGAGCAGCACTGTCAACATCTTCATGAAAGACAGACAACTCCTCTGCAGATGAGAAGACACACAGATGCATGCTGCTGAAATTCACTGATTTTAACAGTTGACTGACTAAATTAAGAGCCCAGCATCCTTCTGCAATCAGTGAAAGTGAGAGGAACCTTCAAAGGTTGACCCATCAGGCTCTTAATGATTTCCCAGGGTGACCTGAACATGGTGACATAAAGCAGGGTTCAATGACCTACTCCACGTTCCATGTCAATTATCCTTCCTGAGTGAATGAAGATTGCTCCCCACTACAGACATCATCAAGCAATATCATGAAGTGTCAGGCACACAAAAAAAATACTTCTCAAAGTGCTGCACTACTTCATGCAACACCTTCTGACATCATCACTGATGCACAGCAACGTTATCAGTCATTATTCATGCCAGGTGGCTTAGCTATAATACTTCTAAGAACAAGAAAGACAAACTCAGGCACATGTACACGTATGCTCTAGAGCATCAGAGCTTGAGATGAGACCTGGGCTCAGAACCCAACCTTCACAGCAGTGGCACAGTTCAACTTAGGCCTCCAACTTACCACATTTTTAAAGTCATCCTCTGCTTCATCAAACTTCCCTTGCTTGAGCAGTAAGTGTCCTCTCTGTAATCTTGCCTGAAATGAAACGTAAGATAATTTCATTTGAATTACAAATCTGAATTCAGCAATGTAAGGACATAATCTTAAATTTCCTTTAGCAGGGAAAAAAATCAGTTTCATGTCACTGCAGCTAACAAGCAGAAACAGCAATCACAACATCCATTCTTTGTCTTCTCAGTTTGAGTGTTCAGATCACTCTGCAGCAGAACTGAGGGACAAAAAGCAGCCAGTTTTTTTGAGCAGCTACAACTCATGGAAAGAACTCTTTTGAAGAGCTGCACAAATAGCAAATATTTATTTTACACCATTTTCCTGAATATAACTGCTTATAGACTTTAAGAACTTAGCAGTAATAAACAATTCCCAGATTTAATTCTTCCAGTAAATTTTCAGAGTAAGAAAAGTTATGTAAAAGGACAAGTTAATGATTCAGAAGATTTTAACTTATCATAAGAGTATTTTTATACAACAATGAATTTAACATTTGCTCCTTCGTGGACATGCTACTGCCCACGTAAAAGGGAAACAAGGTAATCAGGTGGAGAGGACTCCAGCATCAGTCTCCACATACAGTACACACAAGTGAGAAAAGGGTAAGTAAATCAGAATTTGCAGCGAGATCAAGACAGTTCTGTGGAGAAGAGATGACTCTAATCAAAAGCTGACTAAGAGAGAAGAGAAACAGAAGCATCTCTGGGCTCTCTTCATAGCCTTGGCCACTAAGAATAGCCCCAAGAGAGAAGAGGAAAGTGCTTAGCACAAATCCACAAAGACCATAAAGTCTATGACACCACTCAGTTGTTAGAATAACTGGCTAGATTGTACTCAGCACAGTTGCAAATTCAAGCACACACACCACTACTATTATTTTCTATTTAAAGCCTTCCAAGCGACAACGTATTTTCTATTTCTGTTCAGCAAACTCTGAAATAACAACCACCTCAAACACAGGGGGGTTTTTAACACTTGAACAACTTCCCACTCCAGTAATACTTACCGATGTGAAGTCCTGCTTTAGTTCAACCACTTTACTCAAGTCACGAATTGCTGCCTTCGATTTGCCCATGGCTAAATACACTGTGGCTCTTCTGTAGTAAGCAATGTAGTTATCAGAGTCTCCCTCTGCAAGGGAATGAACAGCAAGCAGGACATTATCTCAAAGCAGTGGAAACTTTGGACACAGCAAAACTGTCATGACTACAAATGTATTATCTGAGTTTTAAGCCACTGGAAAAACAAACAAAATTGTATTTACCAATAGAACATAATATTTGTAACATTATCTAAGTGGTATTTTCAAGGCAGTTTGAGTGTTTTAACAATAAAGATTACAGAAGCACAGTAAATGCCAAATAATGTAGAGTACTGAAGGTGAAACGCGGAAGTTTTTTGGCTCTGGACAGGGCAAGAGTCAGTACACACTAACCCTTTATCTCCAGCTGTGGGGCTACGTTTGAAAGCATGTTAATTCATCACTCTCCATCCCAGTCCCTGCCCACCACAAAGGATGCAAGCAAATAATCCCAGAAGGCCCAATATGTTAGTCCACTGTCATCACAGACAGATAAACCCTTTACACCGTCCACTGCCACAGCAGCAACTTCGTTATCCAATATCCAAGGGGGCACCAACACCCCCTCCCAACAGCAGAAAAACGCGCGTACGTTACCAAAACCTGAAGGCCAACTTCCAGGCCCACACATTCCATCTTGGCTGATGATCAAACCTGAAGACCCCGCAATGGTAACACTCTCTA
This sequence comes from Merops nubicus, assembly GCF_000691845.1. Classification (NCBI taxonomy): domain Eukaryota; kingdom Metazoa; phylum Chordata; class Aves; order Coraciiformes; family Meropidae; genus Merops; species Merops nubicus. The sequence continues at coordinate 7,549 of NW_008628394.1, read as the reverse complement.
GGCTAGAAGAGCATTGTGCCCTTACAGGAAGCAAGCACGAGTCTCTAAAACATGACTTATTTTTTTTTTCCCTTAAATTTTCTTAACTTTCTTGTTTTTAGGCCACAGCTTCAGTACTGGGTTCAGTTTTTGGCATTACAGTAGAAAAAAAGACATTGAGATGCTGGAGCAGGTCCAGAGAAGGGCAACAAAGCTGGTGAGAGGTTTGGGGAACATGGCTTAAGCGGAGTGTCTGAGGGAACTGGGATTGTTTAGTCTGGAGAAGAGGAAGCTCAGGGGAGACCTTACAGTGCTCTACAACTAACTGAAAGGAGGTTGTGGTGTGGTGGGTGTTGGGTCTCTTCTCCCAAGTAACTAGCAATAAGGCAAGGGGAAATGAGTTTAAGTTGCACCAGGGCAGGTTTAGATTGAGCATTAGGAAGAATTTCTTCATTGAAAGAGCGGTGAGGCGTTGGAACAGGCTCCCCAGGGAGGTGGTAGAGTCACCATCCCTGGAGGTGTTCAAAAAACATGTAGACATGGCACTTCAGGGCATGGTTTAGTGGTCATGGTAGTGTTGGGTTGATGGCTAGACTTGATAATCTTAGAGGTCTTTTTCACCTTTAATAATTCTATGATTCTCCATGAAGTAATTCAAAGAAACAGGTGACAGTTACCGTAGGCTCTCAAGGGAAGGTAACTTTGACCAACCAAACAATAAAAAGCAGTTAAAGACAGTAAACTTTCTACCAAGCTATTAAAAACAAAAGAAATTGTCAATCCAGAATTTGTAGAGAAAAGCATCTGTACCTGAGAAACAAAATAAGATGAGGGAAAGAAATGCTTATCTTGAGATTAAAGTTGAACTTTAAAATAAATTGGACAAATGGCATTGTCAAAAATCCTGTGGTCAGTAACTGAGCTTCCCAGCTGGCAACCTCCATCACCAAAACACCAGTTCAGTTCTCACTGGAAAAGCATTTGTGCTCTTCCTCTACCATGTCTTGGCTGTGCAAATGCTAGATGTCCAGCACTGAAACTTAATAATAACCCCCATGCTGTATTCCACCTTGTATGCCAGCATTATGGACTTCAAGTACATTCAAAAGTTACTACTTTTAAAAAAAAAAAAAAAAGAGAAACAATCTGTTCTTAGATGATACTGCATACAACTAAATGTTTGGAGTAGGTAGCTGAAATTAAGGCATATTATCAACACATGAAGGATAGGAAAGGGTTAACCCAGAAAATATGTTCCAGCACCAGAGGGTGATCTTTGTAACAGTCACAATATGGTTTTGCCTCCCAGTTCCCCAGTAAGAGCAACAAATAGCAACTGACATTTCTCCAGAGAAAAGGCCGAAGCCATCAACCTGATGGGATCAAAGAAAGAGTTAAAAATTAAACTGAAGGGAAAATGAACAGGAGATTGCTTTCATTTTAGATGTCTGCAAAAAAGAAAACTAGGCTGGCTAAAGCAAGACAGAAAGATCTATTTAACTCACAGTATGTGATGCAGTACAGGTGAAAAATATCAGAAACTTCTTGTCCCCTCACCTACAAAGGCAGTGAGCAAATTGTGCTTAAAATCTTTTCAAAGAGGCAGAATAGGAGGAAGAAAAAGTCTGATGAAAGTTTAGGCAACTGGGGTCAAACCAACATCCAACTAAGAATCCAGCAAGGTCACAACAGAGGTGGGTCATGCCAAGAGTTCCAGCAGCTGCTTTGAGCACTGCTAGCAAAGCAGAGGGTTCCACCCCACAAAGGCACCTCACTGCCCATCCCACCTCACACCACAGGTGCCTCCTGTGCACCACAACCAGCACCTGCACGGCCACGGGCTGAACTGGACTTTTCATCAGATCCAAGTTAAACCTGTCCAGCCAATAATAAAGCAATAAACCACACTGTAACTCTAGCTGCTCAGAACCCACAGGCAGGCTTCAGCAGTGACTCATGAAGCAAAAGGAGTAACACCACCTCCTGGTGGAACGAGCAGCTTCCACAGCACAGGAGAAGAGGCTTCCCTCCTTCTCTCCCTTTGTAAAAGGAAAATTGATCTTAGGGAATTGACAAAAATATTAATAACCCAGTCAGCCGATATTTAATTTACTTATTACTATTAGACCAAGGCATAAATAGAAAAGTCTCAAGAGTATGACCAATTACCCTGTAACACCTTGGTGTTACTCAAATAAAATGTTGCATTTGTACACATAAGGACAGTCCAACAACTTAAAAAAAAATTTAAAAAAAATGTGTAGCAAGGAGCAATCTGTAGTGTTAACAGACACTGAGCTGCACTGGTGCTGTCAGTCTCTACGCTTCAATTCAGGGATTTAAACCAGCAAGGTTGCTTTAAAATGTATAGAAGCAAACAGTTAACTCCTTGATTTCCTGAAAACATGGAACATCAAGAACCCCCTAGCTGGGTACAGGAGAGGGACAGTTGATATACTCTTCACTGCCAGTTCAGCAGCTCAAACTTAGATCACTGGTTTCAGTGAAATATTACTCACTGCAAGATCTCTTTTTTTTTTTGGAAGGACTATTTTAGGCATTGAATTTTGTATGTTGCTGGACAAGAAAAAAACATGGAAAAACCCAGCTTTTCAAAGACGTACTTCAAAGAAAGCTTTCATAAATATGAAATCTAATCCTGGTGGGATTAGACACAGGGAGTACCTTGTCAAACAACACCACAGTTATAATTGCTTCCATACAGCTAGCTGGCAGAACAGCAGTGACTTAGTGTTAACATATCACAGCTAATTTAGCAGTTTCTTTTATTCAAACCAAACCCTTCTGCTCCATCTCTGTTGGCTCCTGCCTAAGTTTACACTGCTGCATAAAGGTGCCCCAGCTTCTGTACCCATGGAATACAATTTGGAGGAAAGCAGGATACTTAAGGAAGCAAACAGAAGAAAAACCAAGACACCAACCAAAGGTGTTTCAGTGCAGGAGTCACCTTCCCCAGATACATACCTATAGCTGCATGAAAGTGAGACAAAGCATCTGCCAGCTGTCCAGCAGCCAGTAACTTCTTTCCCATTTCAAGTTGTTTTTCTACTTCTGCATTTATTCCACATTCAGCTCCTTAAAGAAAAACATTAAAGTTTTGAATTACCATTTTGATTACACCAAATGCACAGTGACAACACAATATACACAACAAACAGTTACTGACAGAGGCAGAGATGACACCTTCCCATACTGAAACAGCCTGCAGCCTAACAACCACACAGCATGTCCTCTCCATGCCAAGGAGGCTGAAGTAGATAAATGCTGTAGAGCTTATGTGAAAAAGCACCAGACATGCATTTCTATTCTTGTCTATACTTTCAGTAACACTTTCACACATGAGGCTTTGTACATCAACTCTATGTCCAATTTTCAGAAATTTATATTCCTTTTCACCATTTTGCTTCCTTGCTTCCTCTCTAGCTTGAAGCTTTGATCAAGGAGTCCAATGTCCTCTAAAATGACAAATCAAGCATTGGGGGGAACACCAATATCAGCACCCTTAAAAAAATAAACCAAACCAACAACAAACCACATACACAAAAAAAACCCAAACCAAACAAAAACAAAACACCACACAAAAAAAAATACTAGACCCCAAAACTGGAAAATAAACCCACCACAAGCTTCCCCATCTTTGAAAATATACGATCAACAAATGAGGCATCAGACCATAAACAGACCGAAGTACTTCACATGTATTCAAACAAACCAAAAATTCTCTAAGCTTCATCCCTCCTGTTTCTCCCCACATATGAATATCTCAAATATTTCAGAACTTGTCAGTCTGGAGTGACATCCTAGAAGTGGGCTGTAAATTACTGTTTGATGAATCTTCCCATCCACCTGAAGTGAACATGGCATTCAATTTTCACAGTCTCAACTACACAAAGGAATGCCCTTGTTTCACATCAGGATAGCTCCAAGAATAGATTTTCCACAAGAAGATGTACCTGTACTATTCAGGGTCTTTCATACACATTAGATTCAATACAGTTCTACAGTTACATAATACTCAAGACAGGAGGGCTGTATTTTTCCATGAAAATATGGAAGTTAATAAATAAAGGAAACGAGAAAGATGATAATTAATAGTAGAAGGCTAAGTAAGAAGAGCAGGAGCTACGTGGATAGAGAAATAAGACCCAGTGAATGAAGGACTGTGGGTTCCCTGCAGAACAAGACTAATCGCTAGACATACATTAAAATGGGGCCATGCAAGTTGATGAACATCATAAACTGATGTGGGAATCTGCACAAGCAGCCTATACAGTCAGTGTCACTCTGATGAAGAGTGACATTTATCATAGCTGCTAGAACACTGAGAGCTGGGCTGTTTATTCATAGAAACCTATTGCTTCTTCATTTGCTGGCTCTAGGTAAACTAATTGGCTCTAAATAAACAACTGACACTGTTCACATAGGCGCAGGATTCTAAGGAGTCAAATTCTGTGTCATTTATTTGGGTACCTATTCACTCTTTGGTCTGGGAATGAACACAACGACTCAAGTTCAAGAAGAAAGCAAACCAACCCCCCAGAGCCCCTTCCAACAGAGTCCTTAGGGAGCTAGATACCAAGGGCCCAGCACTGCAGCTGAGGAAGCTTTTTATGCTCCAGCAAGAAACTAAATTTATGCAAGGGATACATAAGCATACAATTTTCAAACATTCCAAGTACACTAATTTTATTTCTAAACCCTGCCCAACTGCCTCCTATTCACCAAGGACAGACCTCAGGTAACCACAAACAAGAGCCTCAGTTGTCAAATCAAATCAGATATTCTGGATAAATGCAGAGTCTGTAGTGCTGTCACTGATGCAAGAGTAAAAGAGTGAAAAAAAAAATAAACCAACCAGCCAACAAAACCCAAACTACCCCTAGATAAGAAACAGCACCAGCCCTAACAACGCTGACAAAGGAACCCAGTCAGAAAGCACAGGAAAAATAAGCAGGTGCAGCTAACCTGTTTTTCCAGTTAAATACACTCACTTCAAATGAATTATAACTTCCTGGTAAGATTTCTGTTTTGTTAGAACAACTGGTGATAACAGGTGAGTACCTAATTATACAAACTGCAGCTATATCCTCATATAATCAGTCACATCCATTGTGCAAAAAGCTTAAGAAAGTTCTCCAACTTGAAACCAGTTTTAAGACTTTACATTTGTCTACACACTCCTTTTTTTCCCCTGCAGAATTTCCACCTACTTTCTCCCACCCCCACCCCAAATCATATCCCCAAGCTGGGTAACCAGACTATGAAAACAAGCAGAATTTGTCCTGAGTGCATACCAGAAACAGGGTTCTTTCAAAGACAGAAAAGAAACACACAGTCACTAGTCTTCATTACAATGTTCTGAACTTTTTTTTTCCTCCCATAAAAGAGCTTCATGATTCTCTTGTCATTTGTGTGAGAGACCCTGCTTCAGGGGCACTTTCTGACCAGAATGACCTTGTGTTTAGTGTAGTAAGTACAAGTAACAGTGAAATTAAGAAACAGGTCTGGGCTCTGCTTTTACAGGTGATTAGAGGTGTGTTTTTCAAGGACAAGACTGAACAGAGTAGACATGGACAAGCAACCACAGCTTCAGGAGCAACGTGAAAAGGCTCCAGGTTAGCTCTGGGTAACTTCCATCTGTCAAGTTTTTACTCCCTCAGTTTGCAAAGAAGGTTGGTCAACACAGCTAAGACCTGAGAAACCAAAAAGTTTGGTTCTGGTTCATCCCCTGCCTCCCCAGGTATCCTTTGGTATTTGGGGTGAGGAAAAAAAAAAACCCTCTCAAACCCAGGAAAGAAGCATACAGTGTGTGGGTGAAACACTTAAGCCTAGTGGTCTGACAGTAACACACTGAGTTCTGAATATTCAAGGGCTGCTTCTTACTCCCCTTACTACATTTCCTTTGTTTAACCACTGAGAAGGAGAGGGGGAAGAGGAAAACTACTCCTCTGCCCTCTTCAGTTGCCTCTCTTTCTTGTGATTAGCAGGGACAAACAGTCATGAAGGATGAATATTCCCAAGAGGTGATTTGTGTCAAAGTGTAGCCTATTCAAGTGTAAGTCGGGGTACTTGAAGGGGTGGAATCCAGGAAACACAACAGTAAGGGCTGAGCTGCAACCTGCCACATCACCAAGTATTCAGAAACCTCTTTGCTGAACTCCTGCCAGGTATAAATGAGTGTTCATAAGTAGGCTGTAAGATACAAAGTTAACACAGGCTGATTTTTCCACTGATTTATGAATCAAATGGCACAAGACAGTCTTCCGTTACCAAGACAGCAAGATACATATTTCAATGTGAATATGAACACTTGAGTTTGAAGACTGGTAATAAAGGGGGGGAAAAATCCAGGTATTTAAATAATGTAACCTCCCTAAATTCCTAACTACATGCTCTGGAAAATGAACTCATGAACTAAAAGGTTAATAAGTTCACGAAGTATGATTCAGAACCATCACTTTTCAGTCTGTTGCTAAACATCTTTCTTAAGTTAAGAAAATATACCCCAAATTAGGAAAGGTGGCTTTAGTAAGTGCACATAGCCATTAAGTTATATATTAGAAATAGGTCGGCAACTGCAAATAAAGAATCCTTAGCAGAAGCATCACTGCCACAACCTTAGGGGTAAGAAAAAAAAGTATACTTTGACCAGAATTGTTACTTTCCCTCTAATACTACCAGAATGCATATCCAAAAAAGCAAATCAACACCACAGTGTGTAGTCTTATGCTGCACAGTATGTTCCTGCTGCCAGCTGAAGTATTCCTTAGCTCAGTACATCACTGAATTTCTAATGTCAACTCCAGGTCCAGTCCACAGACTTATTCTGACTATTGACAGCTTTAGTTCCATTTCAACCTGCCACTGAAAAGGTAAAGAACGTTCCTCAGATGAAACCCTGAGTACAGACACAATTATATAACCAAGTTATCAATTTAACAGGAGCCTGTGAATAAAAGTTTGACAGTACAGATGTTTCTGACAGCGTACTCGGAAAGTAAACAGGCTGCACACAGTGCGTACAAACTCCTCTGCTGAACTTCAACTACTAACGGTGAGAGGAGAGAGGGGAAAAAAAGACAACAAACCAAAACCAACCCCATACCATATGAAAACACGAACATAATCAAATGCAACACAGCTGTCAAAAGCCTCAACTGAATTTGTAGGTCTGGGTCTAAAAATAGCTGCGGCCGAGGAAGACCTCCAAAAAAACCTTTGAATTTGGGAACTGCACAAAACTCATACAGAAGTGAGAAATCCGACGCCAGTACAGATGTGGTCAGCGCTGTCACGCAGCTGCACCCGAGGACACCGTATCATTTTCACAGCAGCTCTCCCAGCAGCTGGCACCGCATCGGCAGGCCGAGAAATACGAAGCGCGCATCGAGCTCCCTCGAAGAGCGCCGCCAGGAATTCGGACAAACCCCAACAGGTCACGGGCGGCGACGCTGACCTCGTTACACACCCTCCGCCGCAGGCCGGGTGAGGTGGCAGCTCTGTGCCCCCCGCTTCCTCACACCCGCTCCAAAAACACTGCCCCCCCCAG